>NW_020653200.1:2802258-2840818 GCF_003589595.1 Hyposmocoma kahamanoa
TTTTTTTTTTAAATAAACTGTTTTGATTCCAATAAAGAAATCTTATTTAATTTTCCATACTATGTTTTCTTATTTCTTTTTGTTGGGGTTACATGTAGTGTGTGGTTCCTAGAAAAAACGATGTAACGCCCTGCGTTTCATTTTGCTTTCAAATCTAGAGTATTGTGTATACTTGTAGTCATCCTGTTACCCGGCTGGTGTTGATTCAAAGCAAAGTCGTATTTATAAAATAGCAGCTTTTACAATCAGGTGGTGTTTCAAGGTACCAGCTCAAGATCATTTCGCACTTGATACGATATGATTTAAATTTAACTCTATGACCCTTACAGTAAGAACAGTCCAATATGCAAAGTGCCAAGCTCGATGTTTTTCTTGATTGTGCCTATAAGTAGGTACTTATAGGCACAATCAAGAAAAACATCGAGCAGGAGGATACGCAGGTGCGTAGCCAATGCATCTTTATTACAAAGTTGGACAATCGTTTCCGCGCGGTCGGTGTGCGGCAATAATTTTGATGTAGTGTAATGAATGTGTATGACGTTTGTGTGTGAGTCGTGTTAGTCAGACTAATGTTATGTACGAGTTGTAAAATAATTAGTATTTGGACAAATAACAACTCGTTACCGGAGGATCAGGTGCTGATATCTGCTTTGTTTATTTATCTATTATTTTGGAACTTACATACTTATGTCATTATATCACGTAAAAGATTGCATACTGCATATAAATGCTGCTATAATAGAAAATAAACTGTCAGAATGTGCTCAAGCATTTACCGACTTTCGGCATTTATACGACTGGCAACATTTTTTAACCATAAAATTAGGTCTGGCAGCTCGAGGAAAACAGGTTTCTGGGTCTCCTTCAGGTTTATTTCATTTGCCATGTTTCTGTTTAGTCTTTTCAAAAATATACCCATATTTCCTCCAGTCGTCATTTTTAATAATAAATTGCATTAGCGCAGGTAGAGGCTCAATATAACCTTTTCTAGATAGTACTCTGATTAGGTTACCAAAGTAAAACTAGACGAACTTAGAATTGAAACAGGAGAACAATAAATCATCAAGACAACTCCTAGCAGCTCCAAGAATAGCACTCTCGTCGAGGGGCGATACATTACGATCATCGATGAAATACGTAAAGACATTACCCGACTTGATCTTGCGTTGGAGCACCTCATGAAAAGAGGTGATCATCGAAGTAACCACATAACAAAAACCGTGGAATTCTTTTCCAAATACCCATTTTTAAACGACTTCAATAATGTATTGATGTTACGCGATTATCCCAATATTTGTGGACGGATTTCGATAAGTCTTTCTTGATAGAAGGTGGGTATTATTCTATCTCCGACCGTGTTCGGTCAACGCGACCATTTCGACTCCTAGTTGAGTTGGCGCTGATGCGCTCGAAGAAGATTAATGTAGCCAATCTTCGCGGCGAACCCTCGCGCACATTGAGGACATATGAGCACACCGCCAACGTAATTATAGTAAATAGCGGAGGGTGGGCGAGCCTTTATTTCAGCCTTTCCCAAAGTGGGCGATAACGCCCCCTTGTGGTAAAGAGACCCAGAAAAAAATGGGGGCATTGTGTTGAGGCTTAGGGGGAGAGTTGTAATTTCATCTAGGAAGACACTTAGACACCGACTGAGCTCTCGACTCTCGATTACAACTTGTGAACATCAACTAATATTAATTAAGAGATTGCTGAAGCTAATTCGATTCGATATTTCTCTCCGTGTAGTTCATATACCTGTCCTGTTTTATTGAATAAATAAAATAAAAATCATATCATTCGGTCGCTCCGTTTCGAAATGAAAGTAGACACAAACAAACAAATAAAAAGGCAACAGACACAGTTACGCATTTTAATAGTTATTAGTATTCCTAGATAGGTAATTTTCGTAGCTAATATACCGCGGGCAATCATGTTTTCATAAGTTTTTGTTAATAACCCGATTTGTGCATTCCAGTATCAATCAGCTGGTTCATAGAATACTTGTTCTTACTTGTTGAGGACGATTGAGCGTCGAATGAGATAAACGAGTTTATGCATGTTTGTGTTATTCCTGTACCGACAGGAACTGCTTATGTTTACTGTGTTTATGTTTAATGCTATGTGTACTGCTTATGCAATCCTATATAAACAACGTAATATTTATTTTATTTTCATTTGCGGTTTCGCACGTAATAGATAAGCAGTTGAAACACTTACTTACGTATTTCTCAAAACAAAACAATTTCGGAAGTAATAAAGAAGAGACGGCAATACTGTGCGGAACATATTAAATTCGGATTCATTGAAAATCCCACAAACCTATCGTCGTTTTTGTGCCTTCTATGTCGAAAAACAATATCAAATGACGCAATGAAGCCTTCAAGACTGCAAGATCATTTGAATAAAATGGATCCAGATAAGAAAGACAAGAATGTAGCATATTTTCAAGACCTAGAGAAGAAGCATAATACTCAGCCAAGTGTAGCAAGACTCTTTTCGGCGGCTGCTTAGCAAATTGACGACAGACTTCGAGCTGCGTACAATATCTCTTTGTTAATTGCTTAAAAAGGCAAACCACACAACATCGGAGAAGAGTTAATTTTGCCAGCAATAAAGGAAGTAACAACTACTGTGCTTTATAAACCGGCCGCAGATATTATCCGAAAAATTCCTTTGAGTAATAATTTTGTGCAAAGACGAATTGATGAAATGGCTGAAAACATTGAAGAATCATTGGGTTGCACAATCTAAGGACTAGTCAATTCTCAATTCAGCTCGATGAGTCCACTTTACTAACTAATGAAGGATTGTTGCTGTCCTATGTGAGGTTTATTAAAGATGAGAATATATGTGAAGAAATATTGTTTGTTAGAAATTTAGAGCCCGATACAAAAGGCGAAAAAAAAGTTTTGTGATGAGAAAGAGATTCCCTTGAAAAATGTTATATCAGTTGCTACGGATGGTGCTCCGGCTATGCCAGGGTGCCATAACGGCTTCATAGCGTACTTAAAAAATAAAATTCCACATTTCCTTGCAGTACATTGCGTTATTCATAGACAACATTTGGTATCTAGAAATTTAAGTGAACGACTATTTCAATCACTGCAATATGTCATCAAAGAAGTCAATAAATTCCGTATCAGCTCTTTGAATGATAGATTATTTCATCAGCTTTGTGTTATTAATGACGAAGATTTCAACCGTTTGTTGTTTCATACTGAGGTTCGTTGGCTATCGAGAGGCAATTGTCTGACTCGATTTTACAACCTGTTTGTCTCTGTGATAGAGTTCTTTGAAACTAAAGATACAGAATTGCGCAACAAGCTCATTACATCAAAGAATTATATAACTTACATGACAAACCTGTCTAAATTGTTCAACGACATGAATCTCCAACTGCAAGGCCATGAAGTAAATTTAATGAAATCAAAAAATGTCGTTGCTACTTTTCAAATTCAAATTCAAATTCAAAATAATCTTTATTTCATAGGTAAGCATTATTACACTTGAAATCGTCACAATGCTTAAACTCTACCGCTCATTCGTAAGGCAGATTCCCCTGAGACGAATGAGCAAGAAACTCTAGGGGTTGCTCTTTGTAAATAACATTTACAATATTTTTTTTTTTTAATTTGAAACATCAGAGATCGAGACTACCTCCATGAGCTAAACGGGTTACTACCACGGATTTTTGTCATCCAAGTACGCAGAAGTTGTATAATAATAACCGTTGTTTCACTTTAGTTTTAAACCTCGTGAAAGGCAAATTTTGTATATCAACCGGAATCTTGTTATAGAAGCGTATACATTGCCCCTTAAATGATTTTTTGACTTTGTGAAGACGACTATCAAGAAAAGCTAGTTTATTTTTATTCCTCGTATTAATGATATGTCTGTCACTAGTTTTCATAAAGAAATTACTATTCCTTTTAACATAAATTACATTTTCATAAATGTACTGTGAGGCTAGTGTAAGAATGTTAATTTCCTTAAACCTATTTCTCAAAGATACTTTGGGGCCCTGATTGTAAATTGCCCTAACTGCACGTTTCTGCAGGAAAAAGATTCTATTGATATCGGCGGCATTACCCCAAAGCAAAATGCCGTATGTCATTAGACTATGAAAGTAGCTGAAGTAAACCAATCTAGCGGTTTCAACGTCTGAAAGTTTCCTTATTTTTTTAATCGCGTACACTGCAGAGCTGAGCCGTTTTGATAACTTACTTATATGGGGACCCCATTGCAATTTAGCATCTAACGTTATACCTAGAAATACAACTGTATCCACAAGATTCAATCTTTCAAGCTTACGCAGCCAAACTGTTTCTACACAAAAAAATATGGGCAAACGTGAGTTTCACAATTTTCCGAATTTATCATTATCCTGCAGCAACGACGACTTGTTTGCCTACTGCCAACGTTTGGAAAACCTCCACATTTTGAAATTGGAAATACCGGACTGGGTGTTGGATCCGTTTTCAAATGTCAACACAGCAATATCACCTCAGATGGAAGAAGAACTTATAGAATTGACAACGAACGAGGAAATAAAAATCAAGTTCAAAAATTGCTACCGAGAATTTTGACAACAAAAACTGATCCCGCAATTGTACCCTGGATTGTGGTCAATCGTTCAACGATTCTTGATAGCGTTCCCATCGTTATATTTGCGTGAACATGGTTTTACTGCTGTGACAACGCTGCTTACTAAAAAGAGAAATCGTTTACATGTTACCGAACGTGGTGACTAAAGGCTGTTCTTGAGTAAATTGGAACCTGGTATCAACAAACTTATTAAACAGCATCAGAATCATCCGTCACATTAGTTTTTATATTAGAATCGACTACGTTTGTTTTATTTTGAATAAAAGATATTCTGTCTGAATACTATAAAGTTGCGTTTCAATAATCACTCTCATTGGCAGGTATAGCCCGTAAGAGTTTACTTGAGACCTGAGCACTGTTGTGTACTACCTATTGCGCTCCGGTCTCAAGTTAACTCATGCGGGTTATAGTAAAAGTCTCGTTTAGAATGAATGTTTAATCTCCGCTAATATATCTCACAATAAATAATTTAATTTGAAGTTATAGTGGTTTTTAAGTAGGTAAAAAAACGGGGGCGCTAAAAAAATCATTTAATTTTATTCTCAAAGTAGACAAAATAAGTTTGGGAACCTCTGCTTTATTTCGTCACATTTAGCGTCGAGTTCAACTTTGCGCCGCTCTTCGAACTCGTGGACTTGCTTCTTCACAATCCCTCGCCATTCAGGGCGCAGTGCTGCCAAATCTTCCCATTGAGACGGCTCGATATTGCATCTTCTCATATGTCGTTTGTGAACATATTTATACCGAAGGAGTTGACCGCCAGGCTTCCGCCTATTCTCCTCAAGTTCAGAGTAGAACCCTCCGCCACACGTGTTACGTGACCGGACCATCGAAGCAGTCGATGCATTAGGTAGGCTTCAATCCTTAATAGTGGTCCTATTCAAATTTATTAAAACATTACACCTATAAGGGTGGTAAATTAGGGGATGAATTTCACCCATTTTTCGTTTACGGAGTTCAATAAAACTTGGCAATTCGATGTAATTGCAATAAAAATAAAATGTTATGGTGACCTAGCGCTAATCTAATGATGGAAAAGGCTGATAGATGGAACTTCTCAACACCGTACAGCAGCTACCTTGTGCTTGGGCTCAAGTGATTTGTTTTGACGAGGACTTCCACATGCGTTTCAGTTATAGTTGAGGACACCACGCTAAAGAACACGGCGGAAGCGAACAAGCAAATTTATGAAGTCGGTTTTTTTTTATAAAACAATTTGTAATTATTGTAAAGGACGGAATCGTTACTATATATCTCTGTGAATTTGCCATGGCCTCATTTTGAACAAAAGCATTCGCCTGCCTGCAGAAAGAGATGGGAAGGCGATTGCGACCAACCCTTTTAACGCCGTTTTCAATTACAGAACACAAACCCTATTTGTAAAGAAAGTACGAAAACTTTAGAGTATATAGAACCACTACACTTTCCGTGTCTGACTCAATGAACTATGCTTGAAAGGGATGTGTTTGGCTATATACATTTGGATAATTACACTACCGTCTTGATTCAGAAGACCTAGACCTGATATTTCCATTGTGATGAACAAGTTTGAGATACCCAATTTAGTCTCGTATTTATGACGCAGTCATTTGACTTCCTTCTAAAAGTTTTCAGAAATACAGCATCTCATAATTTTTATTTATATTTCGTTGAGTTTGTTAACGTTTGTGATCTGGCAAATATATAATATGTAGTGACGATTTAACCCGACCGTGTTCGTAGGAATAATATAGGTAAATATAGTAGTATGTTGTAAAACACTACATTACATGTATAATTAACGTTTTAACGCTTGTCTATACGATGCCGGCTTTTGTTTAGAGAAATCTCATGATTCTTATTTAAAATACATTGAATGTGACTATACTACAAATATTCCTGACGTTAAGAGTTAGGTCAAGGCAACTGCTATACACAATAATAGAAACTAGTCCGACAAAAATACTTGTAAATAGTAAAAAAATAATTGTAGCAAAACCAAAAACTAACCTAATTAATACTAAACACGTTTGGTTTTTGTTTCTGGTGTAAAGTTTGAGAATTTTGCGTATTAATATAAATACAAATATTTATAACGAGGTACGTGAATGAGTTGTTGGTTCATTCCGACAACGGGATAACTATAACTATATAACTTATATTTTAGAATGAATTCATCTTGATTAAAGCTTGCTCTGAAAATTTACAAGCCTTTGTAGCCTACCTCTGCAATATAATTATGTTGGGTTCTTTATAGAATTTTTAAATTAAATTTATTTCGTAATTGAATCCTTGATAAAGAAAAAATGTACGCACGTATGGTGTAATATAGTGGTAATGTACGGCGTAACGGGCTGTTTAAATAGGTACGTAATATATAATTTAGCTCGCAGGTAGGCAGTATACTTATATATCTATGTACCCACGAAAGTACTAAGTACACATACGAAAATCCTTTTCAACTTGTTTACGATTGTATTATGTGATTGGCTAAATACATATAGGTACGTATAATTTATTTTTAGTGAAAAAAATTTTTTGCTCAACACTATATACATTTTTTCTTTCGTTGTAGTAATGTTGGCTCACTTTCATAATTACGTTATTTTGTTCTATATTTAATGTTAATATATCAATTCGTGTAATGATAGTTAGGTGCAATACTATAATTTTGTTCTTTGCAAGCCACCAATTAGCCGTTGCAAGTCAACGTAGTGGATGTATGTTGAATAACATATGTATTGCGGTACAAGTGGTACGAGTGATACGTGTACAGATACGTTCTTGACAGGACCGTAATGTAACGTAGTATTATACTACGTTATGTTACGTTTATAAGGCATTTGATATGTCACATTTGTGACGCAGAGATATAATAGAAGTTTAAGGAGTTTATTTTGGCTTGTGGGGAACTGACTGGTGAATACTCTAATCCAGTGGTTCCCAGACTTATTTCGGTCATCATTACCATAACAAAAACTGAATCATGAAGTAAATTAACTTTTACGATATAATAAATTCTACAAAAAGTACTTGTAAGTCGAGTTCTTAGGTTTTCGCGATTGTTGTACATAGGAATGAAACTATTTTTCCGGATTTAAATCGCGTATATTTGTTTTTTCAAACAAACCGACGTTTCGGGCCCTGTAAAGCCGACGTTTCGGGCCACGGTTGACCGTGACCATGGGACCTGTAAAGGGCCCGAAACGTCGGTTTGTTTGAAAAAACAAATATACGCGATTTAAATCCGGAAAAATAGTTTCATTACTTGTAAGTCCTTATATGTACCTTCATGAGACTAAATGAGAATCAATTAAAATTAATTTTAATTTATTTACTTATATTTCATTTGTGAGTACCATCTAAGTGCGTGGCGCACGGCAGATATACAGAGCGAGAGATTCATATATAGTTCATAATCAATGCTAAGCTCAATTTAGTAGGTGGTAGAACTCTATAATTATTATGAATATTACGCTTGAACAAATATCGACCATTAAAAAAATACTGGATAGCGCTTATTCTACTAATAATTTATTCTGGCAAATGTATTATTGTCAAAAGTATAGCTTTTCTTGATAAATAAAGTGTTAACAAATAAGAATAATCATATTAGAATTTCAGAGACAATACTTGATTAAAAATATGAAATTCAGTTAAATAATTATAAAGAAATTCATATATAACAGCGGTTAATTATGAATGCATAGTCGATTTATATAAAGAATTGAATTGATTTCAACGCATTTCAAATAGTTTTTTAATAAAAAGTTTCGACCTTTTTTACAGACTGCCTCCGTGGCCGAACGGTTACCATACCGGACTGCCACGCAGAGGTCCCCGGGTTCGATTCCCGGGCCGGGAGAAATATTTGTATGGCCTACATTTATTTCTCTCGTGAGTTTGGGTGTAATTTGTGGTTGTCTATGTGTGTGTCCATGGCACCCGCGACACAGGGTTTCCCTAGTGCGGGGCTATGTTGAGTGTGTGCGTTAAAAAAAGTAAAAAAAATAAAAAGACATTTATCTACATAATAGTTTTTACATCTCGTAGACTCCCAGGGGTCGATAAGGATCACTTGAAACTTGGCTCTAACCATCGAGTATGTAACCCTCTAAGGGTTACATACTCGATGGTTAGAGCCAAGTTTAAGGGGTAAGAAAGAAAGAAAGAAACTACAGTGCATTATGTTACGCTATGGCTAGGCGTAGACCAATGATCCCTAGAAGTAATATTTTTCGGAATCGACTTCCTAGTGAAGGAACAAGGTTTAGATGGTAGCTCAGGTAGGATTTTGCCATAATTTGTATCCACAAATAGGCCGGGAAATTGCCCACGAGTGTTCCGTTAGTACAAAGCATGATGGTTCTTTAGCAGTGGGCCGCACTCTCATTACCTTTTATGTCACTATGGCCAGAGATCGATACCAAGACCACTTCGATATTTTTAGAGCGGTATTTCTATTTGAGTTGTAGAAAAAAGTTGTCTTCAGCATGGCATTGAGCGTTTAACCAAGTTTTGTAAGCAACTACACGTAAGACATCGCTTCTATCAGCACAGTGGCTCTTCGGAAAACATTTTTACAGATTTTTGTGTAGGGTGTATGTAAAGTTAGTTTTTTTGAGACTGAACATCGTATAATTTCCCATAACTGTCCTATGTCGCTGTTCAGTAAAAATGTTTTGCGGTAAGATTGATTTTGCGGAGATTGGGAGTGGGATGGGCTTGGGAAAAATGGGGGTGAAGTTACCCGTTAGGGGGGCTGAGTTGAGATGTATAGTTAGATTTAGTCGTATCTTATGTACTAAAAAGTACATAAGGTACGAACTGGGCGGAATCTTCTTACAGTTCCGATATAACCAATAGTTCCTCAGACATAACTAACTTGCTTGATGGATCTCTGACGACAGAATTTGCTGCACTACGATTCTGTTGTAGCATGAGAGCCCGAGCAAAAAGTCAAAGTCAAAGTCAAAGATTATTTATTCCATAGGTAAAGTAAATTTACACTTGAAATCGTCACATTTAAGCTACTGCTCGTTCACTACGCTGACTTCCCTGAGAAGAACGAGCAAGAAACTCTAGGGATTGCTCTTTTCAAATAAACTTAAATGCTATGGAATACACTTTGAATCAAATTTGTGTGGATTCTGGAGCCATGTCGTCTTCCCATACATCTTTATCTAACACGTAGTCTTCAATTTTGTTTGAATTGAAAAAAATTGTGTAAGATATAACTAGAAATAGAGACGAATTAGGGCCATCCACCCCTGGCAGCTCATCAGTCAAACGGTACTATATCACTTTTGAATATCAACTCTCGTTTGCGCTGGAATCACAAATTAGAAAGCTGAAATAGTACAGCGTCAACAACTTACCTGTGTGTACGTCTCCATATATTCTTATTAATTTGTGTTCATCTGTATTTATTGTAATAAAGATAATAATATCTCTAACTATGAAGGGCTGTTCCATTCCGTGGTGTGGGAAAAACAGCAAAACATCTAATTAGAAACGAACGGAATTACATTTCATCGGTAATTAAATATTAAATTATGTAATTTTTCGATTTTCGTTGATTACAGCAAAGTTCAAGTTAAACTGGTTATTTTAAAGTGAAACAATTGACGACACCCGCCAATTGTTCGATTTCGGGCTAATCGGAGCGCAGTTGTCACCGCATCGCAGATTTGGCAGCATAGATTTCATACAAATTAAATGACATTTCGTCTCTATTTCTGGTTATATACTCGATGGCTCTAACAAACAGATGAAGAACAGATTTTTCAAAAACACTAGTTGCGAGGTTTGTTTTTTCCTACTAAATACTGTACCAACGCCGAAAAAAGATCTTTCGTATGTCACCGAAACTATTTAATCTGAGCAGCCCAAACTAGTATAACTCGACCAAATTAAGATTCCAATAAATTACCTGTGGCCTGTGACATACAAAATTTGGTCAGGTTCCCAAAAACTAGCAATCGTATTCGGAATCAGGCCGAAGTATTCAGTTTTACGATCCATGGCGGCCGTTCGCCGTTAGTCATGGCGTTGTTGTTTCGTTTGGGGGTTTTCCTGTCTTTGTATGTATATTCATCTCCTCATCAGGCATTCTCATAATCCCAATGGATTATTAACTACTTTACCTCTGCTGTCTCATTATTTCTGACGTTAAGTTAGTCCCCAAAAGTCCTCAAGTATTTATCAGCAGCAGAGCGTATAACAAGAGTACATGGATACCAAAGTTATTCCTTGTATACATAGATTCTAAAAATAGGTACATTCTAAAAAAACTACTTAGTACGTAATATTTTATTTTGTTTATTTTATTGAATATAGTGTTTTTACTACCATGAAATATAATGTTAGTAAAAACAAAATAATATATTGTATATATTTCTGTATATATTTTTTTGTGAAAATGGTCTCCAGTTTGTTACTTATTCATACAAAGATCGAACAAATACAAAGAAAAATTCCTTTGATTCGATTGGACCCTCAGATCTTTGTGATTTAACGCTCTGAGTGGCACTGTGACAGGACCTGTTCGTACCGTCACTTGGTATTATAAATAATCTCAGTACAGAGTACTAAAAAAACCGACCTCAAAAGTCTTTCATCTCCTAGTTAGCCACCCTTAACGGTGGTATATTTTCTTGAAATTTAAATGGGTCCACAACTGATGTATTCTCTTTCCAACAAAAAAAGAATCATCAAAGTCGGTTCACAAATGCTCGAGTTAATGCGTAACATACAAAAAAAACGTGCTGTCGAATTGAGAACCTCCTCTTTTTAAAGTCGGTTAAAAAAAAACGAATTAGCGTCTGTCGACTAAGCGTACCGCTCTTACAGATCGACTCAACTACTCAGAACGTATTTATCGATCTTACTAGTCTTTAAGTACATATTTGTTTTGCTTTTGTTATCATTGCTAATGGACTCACTGCTCTACAACCACAAACCGAGCAGTTTTCAACGAAGGGGAAGAACAAGACACGAGAACTTATCTCTGGAGCCATGTCGTTAGTAACACTGAGACGAGTTCACCAGTGCGACGGGACGGTTTCGAATAGGTGTAGTGTAGGGTAGGTTTTACACGAAAACGGCTTCAATCAAAGTCTGCAGTTATTGTGGAGTATATACGGCTGAGAGTCAATTCCCTGACGAATGTAATATCCCAAGAGTCGAGCAGTTGGGGTCTCGCCACAATGTGAATTTTAATTCATTTGTGGTCAAAGTATCAAATCAATATTAGTCGACCTACATGAAGGAGGAGTTTTGGCCGAAGGTTGTCATGTACTGACGTTTCCAAGGGCGGTTATCGGACACCCACTTTGCGTCACATGTCGCAGTCCATACGTGTAAATAAATAGCGTTTTATATTATTGTATATGCTAGTCTATAAGGTACAGTGCTTCTATTTTCTCAATGTCTCTCGGCAATAATATAAATTTCCATGCCCATTAAGTATTACATTTAAAATCTATAACAATTTGAATTTTGAACAACGCACTTTATTGTTGTTTTGTTTTGATTTTCATGTGAACTATATCGAGCTGTAAAACTATTTCCTTATTTTTAATAACATTTACTCAACATTTACAAAAATGTAAAGTAAATAAAGTGAGCTTCTTTTATATAACTAAATATGAATATTTTCCGATTATTGAACATTACATAATCAACATATAAGTTTTGTTCTTTCGTACCTTTTTAGCTGACTGAAAAGGAACTCATTTATCTTTTTTGTCATATTATTTACTGTTTCGATTCAAACACTACAAGCTAAAGATCCACGTTTTTGGACTTTTTGGAAATAACCATTGTTGTCTTTCTTGTACGTATCGGCTTCTTATAAAAAATACAAGTACACGCAGTAAATTATCTGTCGTGCCTGGAGTTTAGCGGCTTACCTCCCGTTGTATAACAAACAAAAAATGTAATAGCAACTCTATATATTTCCAAGTCGACTGAAAGCGTCCAATCTGTACCAAAGGCAAAGGGTAACTGAATAAAACCCGACGACAAACGAAACACGAAGTTTGCCGAGGGACATTGAGAAAATAGAAGCACAGTGTCTATTTATGGGTCTTTGTAACCTGAGAATAAATATATAAATTAAGGTACGTTGCAGCACAACATTTTAACTTGATCTACTAAAGAACGAAGCACAAATACACGTATTGTGCGTGACTAGTGATGTAAATTACATTGTTTTGTAAGCGTCTTACTTTAATATACTTACTTATTTTCTAGTTCGTACTCCAAAACAGTTATTCCTTATATTATATATACATATGTCATCACTTGAATATAAATAAATAAATAAAAACAGTACATTGGTACTAAATTTGTTGTACGTCGTTGTCGACACCGGAAGTGTACAATATTTGTTAAAGTTGAACTTTTTGGAGCTGGATAGCAATTAAAACAGGTAGTCTTCAGTTAAATTTAATAATAATAATAAAATAATCTTTTAGGCCTTGGGAGAGGCGAGAGTCTAAAACAGATATAATAACAACGCGTACACATTCATAGCCCCGCACCAGGGAAACCCTGTATCGCGGGTGCCATGGATATACATATACACAAATTACAAATTACAACCACATTATGACAACCACAAATTACAAATTACACCCAAACTCACGAGAGAAATAAATGTAGGCCATACAAATATTTCTTCCGGCCCGGGAATCGAACCCGGGACCTCTGCGTGACAGAAACAAACATTTTATATAGGTAATCTTAAAATGTAATACCAATTTGAAGTTAGTGATCTGAAATATCTTTACAGAGTTTCTGAGCTATATAGGATATGAAATATAATTTTCATATGGAGTTCTTAGGTTTTCGCGATTGTTATACATAGGAATGAACAGTCAACCGTGACCATGGGACCTGTAAAGGGCCCGAAACGTCGGTTTGTTTGAAAAAACAAATATACGCGATTTAAATCCGGAAAAATAGTTTCATTCCTATATATAATTTTCACCCAACCAGTGATCAAATATATGGAAAAAGATTGTGTAAAATTTCGCAGTGTAGATCAAACATCGAGAAATACAGACCGAATAATTTAATTTGGATTAGGCTTTGGTTTAAATATTAAGCCATCTTTGACAAAAAACACAAGACAAGTAATTATTTCTTGCAACAGATTTATCTACATTTGTTTTAATGTTTTCAAATCAGATTCTTCTATTTTTTATTTTATGTGTATTTGCTTGCTCCTCATAGAGCTCTTAAATTACGGGATGAATGACTTTTGTGGTCGATTTTTTAAGTACTCTGCACTGAGATTTCTAAATAATATTTTTTATCTATCACGCTCCGAGCATTGCTTGTCATTTCTTTGTATTCTTTGCACTTGGAGAAGCATATATTTTATAATTTTCTTAGTTCATCAAAACCCCAGATGATAATCATTGGAGATCTCAATTCTATCGCTCGTATAATCAGTTCTAATGTTATTAACTCTCATATTCAGCATCCTTATTCTTTATAATTATCACCATCTGTGTTTTTTCATCATCCTTCTTTATATTCGCATGATTTTTCACATTTATTCTTACTCCCTGTACGGTAATCTTTTAATATTATGTTCTAATAGCTACGTAATATTTAGAATAGTCGTTGTGTCGTAGACAATAAAGTGAACAGTTGAAACAAAAGTTCGGTGAAGTTTCATTCGGCACGGAAATTTGTTTGAAATACTTGTTTTAAAAAATAACAACAGTAAAATAAAAATGTTTTATTCGTTCATTTTAAAGGGTATAGTACAGGGGCGGAAGTTTCCTTTTCTATCATATCATCATGGAATATCGCTCTTGTATAATCTTAATAGTATTCTTGCTCTTATATTATTTTAAGATGATGAAACAGACTACCTTAATATTTAATGTAACTGGTGTTACAATTAATATAAATTTCACTAATTACAGTCATTTTTAACTTTTCAGACTAAAAATGTATCATAAATATATAATACATGGTCATATAAAAATTGGATCAGCAGAGCTTGACCCATTTTCGACACGAACATTTTAATGTAATTTGAGTTTCTCAATTTTGCTTTATGCAATAGGCTGTCAGTGTTTAATAACACTTGCCGAGATGTTTTGTGATAAACTTTATTATATCTCTATTTATTTTGTCTCGCTATCAATAGGATCTTGTTAGGTTTAGTTCGCTCTTTCGCATGTAGTGTAAAGACTTTTTCGGAAAGTTAAGTTTTTCATTTACAGGATAGAAATAGTAATTATTAGTTTGGTATTTGCGGTGGAAGCTCGTATGTTCTTTATTGAGCAATGTATTTAAGGTCTCGCACAAAGTGGAACTTAGTTCTTGACGTAACCGATTTTTTTCCTATAGTGGTAATGCGGGATAAACCCCTAAAGCATTTCTTTAAAATCTTGGTTATAGCCTATAGTGGAACGTCGTCTGTCTTTGATAAGCAACCTACATGAAGGCTGTTCGAGTTGTCTATGTTTACGGTTAATTGAATTATATCGTGTTTGAATAAATAGGTTTTGGCTATAGATTTTCCTACCAATGCCGTTCATTAAAATTTTCAGATCTTACCTTTGCAGTGATGTTGTTTCTTGGAACACTTTGAATACTTTATTTATAAGTTATAGAGCGCAGTGGCCAAGTAGTAGTTATGTATTTGACAACCAATAACCTAACCCCCGTTCGCAGACGTCAGATGCTCTCTGCAGAATACTCGAATGTATTCCTAATTGAATTTATTTGTCACAGTATCAAAGGAGTTAAAAAAAAATCCAATGTCATGTGTTTTATCGTTCATTGCTACTGGAGAACTGCAATATGAGAATTCATACCTTGGTAAATTTTAAATGAAACGAGATCTAGGAAATTACATCAGAAAGGCCGTCTAAAATTGATTTATAGCTACAGAATTTTGATATATAAAGGTATTCTGAATAGAATATCTTTATATATCAAAACTCTGTACCCGAACGTTCTTAGGATCAAAGGACATCTTTGCATTTGGATGGTGTAGAGAGTAAAGGCGATAAAAAATATTTTATGAGTAATAGCGGGCAAGATTTATATGTCGTGTCGCACTCTATAGGTCTGTAACGTATGATTTATACCAAAAGCACGAAAACTGTGGGTATTTCTGTTTATTTATTAGCTCGATGGTCAAAAATACATGTATACACATCATCACTACAGTATATGAAGTACTACTAGTATCACCTTTGTAGCGGAAGCCTCGGAAATAAAATAATATAAAGTGTACATTACATTATAAAACTTTGTACTTCTTGAAATAAGTAATATATAAGGCCTAACAAAACAAATGTACATTATTTCAATATAATTTGAAATTAATGTACAACATACCTACTAGCAACTTTCACTTCGAAACTTCACTATCATCGTTAGCTGGGAGACATGCACTTTTCGAACAAAGATCTCACCAATAGAGCGAAACCGCGTATGAACGTGGCCATCTATATCCAACTTGCTCCTCCAGGTTGTCAGTCAGACTTTCACCAGGTTGTCAGTTCACCTAGCGGGACATTATACACTGCAAATCCCATTTCGTGGTCCTCACTTTGCAAACTTTCTTCATCGTCGGTCCTCAGTTTTGTGAACTGGGTGGATTGCCCATTTCTAAATTTGCTAACTTAAATTTGCAAACTTAAATTTGTTGATCCAGAACTACAGGGTGGGGTTGGGACTGGACCGAAGGCCCGATTGACGTCACATGCAGAAGGCAACCAGGAAAAACATCTCCTTGTACTTATCAAGGAATCTATATGACTCCAATTACTAATCCATTACTAATTACTAAAGCTTTTATATATATATATATATATATATATATATATATATATATATATATATGTTTTCGTATACTATCAAGTGACGGTACGAACAAATCGTGCTCCTGAAGGTAAGCTACACGTCTGTCCATAACAGTTGCAGTGTCACTCAGATCTTTAAATCGCAAAGATCTGAAGGACACTGTCACCGCGTTCGTCACCCTGACACATAAGTTGACAAGTCTCATGTGCCTGTAATTTCACCAGTACCCTTACCCTTCAAAACCGGAACGCAATAATGCTGACATTATTGCTTGGCGGCAGAAATAGCTAAGGTGGCAGTACTACCCTAGACGAACTCTTTCATAAGGAATTTTACGGTTACTTATTGTATTTATCACATTATAATAGATTAAAAATGTATACCGATGAAGTGTATTATTAGCAAGTAGAGTAATAAGCATCAAATCATGATATATTGGCTTCTCTGCCGAGGAACGGAGCTAGCCGTCGCCCAACACACATCCTGTACTAACAGGGTCGTAGATTGTTTAATAAGTCATTGCTGTGAATAATTTAATGAAATATAATGTATCATGGATTTGTCTGATTCTAGAGAAGTAGCAAGTTGAAGTGCTATATATATAGTATATGTATAAAACTTGAACAAAATTCATTTATACCGTACAAAATAAAAACCAGTGCCATGAATTTTATGTTGTCTGCATAGAAAGCTATAATAAATACCTACACGCATAATAATGATAAGAGGTTTGTGTTTCTGGATGCAACTAAATAAATAAAATTTACACTGCCAGAATAAATTCATTTATTACTTTATGTAGTTAAAAATGTAAGTGCCTTTGACTCCCAATGGGTTTAGTTTAGATAACTACGAACATACTTATTTGGTACGTGTTAGCATCGAACTCGCTTTGTTGGTAGGTAGGTAGGCAAGTCGGTTTCTCTCGAGAAGGCCGGGTGTAACCGCCCCCAGCTCCCGTGTCCTTGCAACATTTTACTTTCTACGTTTTCTGTATGTTTCGTAATTTTCATGCGTTGACGATTGCCGTGTGGCATATGGATATTTGAGTGGCGTGAAAATGGTATCTTTTTATAGCTTTCTTTTCAGCAGGTGATTTGTGTCCTTTTGTAAAAAAAATGGTGTTCCTTCGTTTCACAAATACATTTTCTCTCAATAAAGTGATAACGAGTCCATATGACATTCATTTGCTGCAAAAAGCAAATTACATGTGTGTGTAAAACCTATACAATACATCACTTGGAGTAAGTAATTAAATTGACACTTATAATTAAAAGCTGCTCCCACATCAAACCCAAAGTGAATAGCGCTAATTTTGCAAAGTGCTGCCTATTACTTCACTTGCGAGTTATGTTCAAATTCGGAATTACGGAGAGGTCGATAAGATTTCGTCTAGGGAACGCCTCCCGCACCATGACTACTATACTCACAACGCTGAAAGTAATTTGCTAAGGCTGGCGAATTTGCTAGATGTGTTTAATATCATAGAGGAACATCGAAAAAAATCGTATAATTTTGTGACGTAATCTCGTTCGAGATTACGTAAGTAATTTAGATATAATTTCGAGGGACATCCGTGGTTGATTTCATTTACCAGGCAATTTTTTGACTTAACAGTTTTACAGCTATGTACATAGACTTAAAGATATACGAGTAAAAAAACACTGCTTTTTATGTCCGAAATAAAAAAAGATAAGGTAGACGTGAACTGCAACTTCCGGAATATGGGTCACGAGAGTTATTTCTATTTATAATGCCACGATGACTTGCAAATTGCTGTTTGTTGTTAGCAGTCTATTCAAAAGTCTATTCGAAAGCGTAAATTATGGAATAAGTTTAATTTTAAGCACCATGCCGTCGCCATTTTGTTTGTATATAGGAAGGTTATAGAAAAATTGGGATATATTCTACGTTACTCGTAATTAAAAGCAAAGTGCGTGACCTAGTGCGACGTCGTTGGCTTGAAAGTACTGCAACTAGATACATTTATCCCTTTCTGGGATAATATTTTTTTTCTTCTGGGATTTATGTCCTGGATAAGTTACAGACTTTACAGACTGCTGGCCAAAGGTCATGTCGAGTGGTACGGTGTCGAGTCTCGTAATTTTGCGATAGAAAATGATATAAGTATGCAAATAACTCAGTTTCTTATATACTTATAAGTGAGTCACCACACGTATTGACACGGAATCGCATAAAGTAAAGAGCGAAAAGGATGTTGTGCGTTTCGAGTCGGCGATCGCGCAACGTCTGTTTCGCTCTTGTTGCATGGACATAAATGCTTTTTCCTGTCCGGCTCAAGGTGATTTCGTGTGAATAAATGTGGTAAGTCTAATAGTAAATGTATCTCATTTGTAGTAATGTTTTACTTCAGACCACTTAGTTAAAAAAAACAGTGTGTGCTCTCGTCCATTGTTACAAAATCGTTAGCAAAGGTGTAATGTTTTATGCATTACGCATGTAAGTACAAAGACGGCAGTTCAGGTATATAAACATCCGTATGGTTGACGCAAGCAAATGTGCCGCAGTTATCTCTTTTCCTAAGCACGTTACCGTGTCGTCATCCGTCCCTCGCGCGTAATGTCTTCTCAGCCTCGTGAATGTTAAATGAACCGGTCAAAAATCTTAATAACTAGGTATAGGTCGACCTACATACATCTCAGTAATAATTTTGTAGAACTCGAAAATTCTAGAGAGATAACTATAGATAAAACTAAAAGTTTTAATAAACACTGCACCTAAAACTCCTTGCGATGAAGTTTGTTTTATGATGCAGTACTCTGGGTTAAGTTTAATATCTTAGATGATTTTGATGCAGGGTATAGGTATCTACACACAAACAAACATACTTCTTTACGTAACGTCAAATCAGAACCTTATAATTATGATTTTGATTAAATCTTATAATTTAGATATTATTAGATATATTAATTTAGATATTATTTATCCATATAAGTCTACTACCATAGTCGAATAGGAACAAGTATGGTAACTCCATAAAAGGTCGTAGCGCGGATTTATACATACATACGGATTGTATGTGTGCGCGCCCGCCGCCCGCCGCCATTCGTAAAATCTCGCGATGAACTACCATTGCATAAGGCTGTGTTTCTAATACGATTACTTCATTTTCCTAGCCTCTCTGAGCGCAGCTCTGCTGGAAAAGGGCTAGCGGAGCTAAGTATTTGTACATATAAAAAGCGAGAGATGTGTGCGAGTGATGCGAGCGAGGAATGTATGCGAGTGACGCGAGTGAGGAATGTATGCGAGAGATGTGTGCAAAACGGTGTAGGGAACTAGAGCTGTTGGTACGACAACCAAATGAGACGCGAGAATCGAGATGTGCGCTCGCTGTCGCCACCGTTCACCCCACCACACCGCACCTCACCCGCGTACAGCCAACTGAAAAGAGTTCGTTACTCATCCTCGCACCGCGCAGCCACACACATTTCCAAAGTTTCTAGCTACCCCGCACAGCTTTGGTGGAAACCATCACACCATTTTACAGCGCCGCTACACATCCTTGCTAGGCTGCTTTTCCACCAGAGATGGGAGAGGTAGTAAGGCGGTGTGCGGCAAAAATCCACCAATTTGATTATTTCATTTTCCTAGCTTCGCTTACATACGCTCCGGTGAAAAAAAGCTAGCGGAGGTAAGTGTTTGTACATACAAAAAGCGAGACTTGTGTGCGAGGGATGTAAGGGAGGATTGAGTGGGAGGTATGCGAGCGCACACAGCACACAGCTGAAAAAAGTCCGCTACTCCTCCTCGCACCGTTTCAGCTTCGCTACGCATCCTCGCACCGCATAGCTACCTCTCACATCTCTGGTGGAATCGCAGCCTATACTGGTCGTCCCAACGCACCTTTCATTATTACGCGAATGAATTCGTTACGCACACGTACAAGCCGCGTGGTTATTTTGTGCGGAGATCTACTTCAAAATTAGAAAAACGAATATTAATGTACAAGCGGTAGGTATTGTAGTACTTGTCTTTAAGAACCATTTTATGACTACTAGAAACTGTTTGCAGCCTTCACTGCGCCTAAATTTATGTATGTCGTGACGGGGTTAGGTATTGCTGCCGGATTAGATATATGGCTACTCCACGCCCTCCTAAAACAAATATTTATTCTCTGAGAAGACAGTTTCATTACTGACAAGTTTTATGACAGTGACTTTCGACCGATATTTGCTGCAAACGACCTACCTACAATCATACTGTAATTCAACTTACCTTAGTGTTATCGTGGGAAATAAATTAAACTATTACATTACTGAAGCTTCACTACGAAACATTTAACTCGATTCACGGGTAATAAATGCAGCAATTTCTTTATAACTTTATTGTATCGATCTTGGATATAAAATGTTTCTAAGCAAAAGATGTATGTTTTTCAAAAATACATCTTTCGCTTAAAAATATATTGCTAGAGATACCACCCAACTGTTAATTCTCTTTACTATAAGAAGCTCTTTATAATTCAAGATTCAACAAAGTGTACGGACACTACTTTGAACGCATGATTGTTTCATGCGTTCAAACCACTTTAGACCTTTTTTCATTTAATTTTGTTGGACCTTTTTGGTATATATCTTTGACAATACCCACGTTTAAGATACCGTAACGACTTTTTAAATCACATATTGTAATATGATTTTATTATATCATGAGCAGATTTAACTTGGGATTATTGCGCCAGTGTAACTATTCTACAGGTACGTTAGTATATTTAGCTTAAAACTAGTTGAATTTAGACTCTAACAATGCGAACCAAAGTAGGTTAAGGACACATGAGCATGAAAACTAAGATAATAAATATTCTCCTTAGAATAGAAACCTCGTAACAATAGTACAAAAAGTTAACCTTGAGAACTGCACTATGTATTTAAAAAGAATGTATCCATATAGCTTTTGTTTCAAATATTTACATTACTATGAACAGATAAGGGAAGTTGATAAGCAATGATGTGTCAATCAACAATATCCTAGTTTTGCGAAAATGGCACCTAAAGATTGTTTCGTTGTTTTATTTAAAAATTTACCAATAAAATGAAAATTTTTGCTGTTGTCAAGCACTTTTTGCTGTTGGGAAATTATTGTAATAAATTACAACAATTCATTTAGCCTGATGTAGCCACCTGAAGCAGTGGAACTTTTCATTTCACAAGTAAATATTTAGAACAAACTATCAAAAACAAGGAAAAAGTGTTAGGTGCCATTTTCGCAATGTTGGTTGATACGTTATGCTTATCAGCATCCAGTTGTACTTTACGAGATTTTGACTCTAAGGTGAGGATAGTGAAAATTTGCTGAACCTGGGTATTTGCAGGGCGATTTCGTCCAGACTGTCGATGGGCGCGCTGAGCGGCCGCTCTAGTAGCCGAGAGGGTGCAGTGACTGTGTCTGAAGACATGGTTTGACTGCTTTTTGTGTTTGATCTACGCCGTATTTTTCTCTTCTCCTCAGCGCGTTGCAGGTTGTGGAATCGAAAAAAGAACATCGACATTATATCCGGTTTAGTAGAATCACTTGTATTTTCCCCAAATCGTTTTATTGCTTACACACTGATGTCAAGAATACTGTTCACTGCCACTGCGTAGAATAAATATAAACTTTGGAATATATGTAACGCACAGTTTGAAGGAAATGTACTTATGGGAGTTTTTGTATATTAATTAGCGAGTAAGATTCAAGATTTTTGAATGGCGCATGTTTCAGTTTTCTTCCTTCTTCAGATCATAATTTTAATTATATTATAAGTAGTGCAAGATAATATATAATTCGTATTATTATGTGAAATGGAACATAATGGCGTCACGAGTTCATGACCTACATTTCATTCGGGACAGTCTACTCGTACATAATTGATGTTCCTGATCTTTACCGTGATGCCTGCCAGCCGTTGTGGTTGCCATATTTTTTTAAACAATGCATATACATACCACAATAGTGTTGCGTTTGTTTTACTATATTATTCACAATCTATATTTATATGCTGAATATAACCAGACAAATGCTTCAATAACATAAACTAAATTAAAATAGTTTTGCGTAATAATCCTGAACTAATTCAACAATGAAAATGTAAAATAGGTAAATAGTGAAAAGCAAAATACTATAGATTTGTGTACTGTAACGTAATATATGTAACTATAATATAAATGAAGTAGATAATAACCTCCGTTTGAAATCCGGGGATTACTTAATGCATTATATTTTATTCTGTATTAGCGATTTGCTCGATTTTTGACGATCGTTATTGTCGCTTGATACGGTGTATTTTGACGATCAATAGTTGCCTACGGATTTACTGGATCTTTGACGATCGTTATTAGAGCTCAATGTGCTGTGTTTTGAAGATCAAGATCTGTCATCTAAAAGATTTACTCGATTTTATCGATTGTTACTGTCGTCGCCAGTTAGCGATCAATAAGTATCAGGGTTTAAATCGAGCGAATTTGTAGGACTACGCCGAATTTTTATGTTCATGGTGTCAATCGTTAAAAGTCGTTAAAACTGTCGATCATTAACAGATCATACAAAATCCAGTGAATGTGTAAATAACAATTTACACATTCACTGGATTTTGCATGATCATACATGTCGATCGACAAAAAATACGATATCGATCGTCTATTTCTTACACATTTACTCCATTTGGTTTGATCACAAGTGTTGTTCGATAAAAAATACGATATCACTCGTCTGTTTCTTACACATTTACTCGATTTGGTCTGGTCACATCGTCAAAAAATCGAGCAAAGCTCGAGCACCTGTATAACTCTACTCTTTGGTAGGCACCTTTACTAGCAAATACTTACTTACTTACTTAAATACTACGGTAGTGCATTTGGAAAAGTTTTGGAATTGTAAGTAAAATTATGACTTTTGGATTTGACTTTTTTTTCAATCATTCTGGAATTTCAGATTACTGTAAGTGTTATTACTTCAACTTAGAAGGTAAATATGCACCGGCCTCAGCTAATAACTTTACGGGCAAGTAACAGTTGTTATATATTAAGTAAACCTCACACTCTGTGAATGTGTAGGTGTGTATTATTTCTGACTTTGCATGTTCCCATTACTGTGATACCAGCCTTAAATATTAAAAATCAAATCTTCTAATAAAATCCTAACTGATTTAGTGTAGGTCCGTGTGTAACCTGTATAAAAGAAACATTAATATGATTTGTTCTACCCCCGTTTTAGAAATATTATATCTGAAATGCTTTTGCATGCAAATAATTTATGTGGTACATGTTATTGTAACATACGACAAAAACAGTAAGTTACTTTTTTTAGTATAATATATATCATTACGGGTAATTAATTCGGGTCACCTGGTTTTTTTAAAGCAATTGGAGTGGAGCAGTTTTAAGAATTTCATATTTTCGTTTTACTTTAACTGGTATTTGATTACCTATTAATTTATTGCTGTTCGAAAGTGAACAAAATTTTATAGGATTTAAATTATTTAGGACCATTGTTATTATTGTTAGAATATTTATCTTTTTACCAAGTCTTTTTCAAGTATTCTTACATTTATTTTCAAGTGTTTTGGTTTTGTATGATCTTATAAAATTAAGAAAGGTACATTAAGTTCAAAAGACAAAGACTTTCGAATGAAGTGTCATTTTCAGTTTTATAGGCAACTCGAATTCATTTCCCGTTGGAATATGAAGGTACAATGTAGGACATGCAAGACGTAATCGTGTATGCAGAAAGGATGCAATTGCATTATGTTGAGTACTTCAATGGAACCAAACAATGGCACCATTTTTGATATTTCTAACTACATATCTAAACAATTCACAATTCAAGTGAAAATGAAAAAAAAAAAACAATTCCGTGGCATAGTTACAGTTCAGAAATGAGCAGTGGGTTAAAACCCAGTCAGCCTGCTCGGGTTTTAACCGAGCTTTTACCCAAAGCGCCGGGTTTTAATCCATTTCTGTTCAAAATCGTGGACGGAAACGGCGAATACGGAATTTGGTATAATTCCGTACTTATTACAAATATGGATGTAAAAAAATTTTTTTTTTTTTTTGACGAAAAGGAGGCTCCACATCCTTCCTTGCAATCCTGTGGTTACTCATTACTAAGTATGCACATGACGATTCAATTTTACCGGAAATCGATTCAAATGCATACGATCAATCGATTTATTTCAATGCGATTTTCGAACGAACCCATTCAATTAAAAGGTGATTCGTACCGTCTAGATCAAAAAGCTATAAACATTTTGCAATAATATTATTACTTTTGAAAAAAACTTGGTTTTTAACAATTAGTTGTAAATTGTTTTTGTACTCAATTTTGGGCATTATCAAAGCGCCGGGTTCAAAGTTGGGCGCTTGTCCATCTCTGGTCACATTATTTAACTTCCGCACACAGCAAATGAAATTTACCTAAACGGTTAAGCTCCACCACCAATAGGTAATAATTAGAAAACCGCATGAAGTACAAGTGGCAGTACCCACAACAATAACTGCAACGACTTCTAATATCTTTATAAAAACCCTTGAATCGCCATAAACACGCAATGGTAGGCAACAACAAATACAATAAAACAGAGACTTCACTTAATATGCTTATAATGTATAATCGAATACTACCTACGTGTGTTTTCTTAACTCGGTATAACTATTTGTATATTAAGGTATAAGTGTAGACTTGAGTACGTTCTACACGTGGTTACCAAAGTATCTATAGGTGCGAAAGTGATATATGTATCTAATTGCAGAATTTTATCGAAATTAAGTGCCCTGGCACACCGGGACGCCATGGCGACGTCGCTAGCTATGTAGCCAAAAATTATTAGTTTAAAAAAAAAAAAATGAGGTGCACGAGAGGAGTCTACCCCTCGCAACGTACTTATTGGTTCTTTCCTTTACGCCGATTGGAAAATTCTTTCACGACTGTGGCAAGCATTATAGTGTATGCCATCGATATGATAAGAAGAAGAGAGTGAGAATTGATAGTAAACTTCTTATTGAATAATAATGTCTTCAATTCAAAGTTGCTTTACCGTCGTTCTTTATCTTCGGCTAAATTAGTAAATCTCGTAACCTCCATTAATGTGAACTTTTGAAAATATGAGTATAGGTACCTTTCTTTTATAACTAAAAGAAGATCTTCAAATTTTATTTTAAGCTTTAATTGTCTGATATTGCACTTGAAAAGTAAAAAAAGGGATTTCGTCCCAAAACGGAGTTACGAGGTTTTCAAATTCATCAGTGGTTATGTTTCATAGAGGTGTTCGCTTGTTTTTATGACCATAGCTTATTTCTGAGTGTTAAACCATAACAACCTCGAACACTTGGTAACTGATTTATTTCTTGCCTTATCTACAACCAACTGATTTTGGAAACATGTACTTTACTTAAATTATTCAGAACACCGAACAACAACGAGCTAACAAGCTCGTTCAATTATTTAGCATTGTAGTTTCTATCTCGGCGGTCTAATCAATGCCATGTCTAAATTTCTTTGAGATAGTGTTTGACTTTTATCCTATTACCTCCTTGGTTTCTGGGAGCATTAGCGCTGTGTAACTTTTAGTGAATTTGTAGATTTTGAGACGTCGCTGTATTAACATTCGTGCGTTACTGGCGTATATAACAGAGAGTAAGCCTTGTTTATATAACAAGTCCATCTCATTTCATGGCCAGCAATGAGTATCAGAATCGTAATTAGAGGCTGTAGGGTAAACTTTAGAAATTGGGGCAAAGGTGTGAGCAGACCAAGGAAAATTTCATTCTTATTTTTTATTCTCACACAATTTTTATTGCACAGACAATGCTTAAAAAATGCGCCAAGTATAAATGAATACAGTGCAATTTAGCGTTGAGGTAAAAAAAGATACAATCAATAAGATTATAAACTTACAATTAATAACAATAATAAATTAATAAAATATTATACATTGTTTCCAAGATATGCAACTAAATAAAAAAAATCTTTGTTCCGTCAGTGTAAACCCAAAAACCGTTAATAAATAACGTACCGAAAAGTGTCCCATTTGACTTTGTTTATGAGCTGTATCATGTTCATTATTTACACAATATTACGTGTAATTTGTAAAACGTACTATTTTAAAATTTTAATAAGTACCCATGATGGATTAGTCTTTGTGCCATTACATACGAGCAAGTTAGAGAAAAAAAAATGGTATAACATAATAATCGTCTACTATTATTGTATAAATTGATTGTCAAAAGTTGGATGGTGAATGTAGCGTTTATGGTATTTTTATAAAACTCAAAAGAGTGTTAGGTTTATAGTAAACTTATTCGTAGGTATCATAAGTGTTTTCGATAATCAGACGTGTTCTAATTTTGCTTTTCATAAATACTCGTGGACTCTGGACTTCTACAATACCTACCTAACTACAAAATAATAATTGCTTTGCAGTACCTACTCAGGTGTTTGTGAAAAAGGAGTTATATTGACTATGACCTTGAAACGCGGTACTGTCGGTGGGTAAAATGACAATTGCCTATCCAACTGACTGTTTTTTAATTCTTTCCGTTACGGAAAAGGCAAAGGCTTAAAACCATACAGCCGGTGAAATAATTTTAAGTAACCTGAAAAACAAAAGTTGAGCCGTTTACAGTCCAAAAAAGCGCTAGGTAGAATTAATGTAGTAAACATCACTTCCGCGAGTTTCAACCATGAGGTGGTGAGCACACATACGTGTGGCAATTTTGATTACAGTTAAAATTAAAAGTACGCACTTTTACGTATACTCGTATATGAGGTACCAGGTCACAGTAAATACCGTATCGCAAAACACACTTAAAGTAATGTTCTATTTAGAAAGTTTGTTTTTTGCATTGTATACGTATTTATTAGGGTACGGCTGCTATGACGAATACATAAATAAAGAAAGAGCCTATAGTGTGTTGACTACCGCATGACCACGCATTAGATAAATGTGAGGTAAAATTTAAACGAGCCCTACCATAGTTTGTATCCCTTCATTCTAATTACAATCGCAAATATGTACAGTCAACAAACCGCACATCAATCTATACACTTATGATCGAATATCGCCTCCAGTTTAACGGAACAGGATCCGTCAATGTGTAGCTTAAGGTATAATGATAAATTACGTAACTCGTAATTTATCATTATACAAAATCAATAAATTTTTCACTATTTATCAGTCCCGTCTTTGCCTATGATGCTGAGTGTGCGTCGCACATAGTCCTGCGACTAAGGGGGCGTCGAGCGCCTCTCGCAACGCCTCCAAAGAACCTCGAAAGAGCCTCCAAAGAAATTGAAATAATATTTTGCTTCCCAACATAATAATAAATATTACAGGTACGTTGCTCCGATCCTAAAGTAAGTAACTAAAGCACTTGTGTTATGGAAATCAGAAACAACGACGTTACCACAAACACCCAGACCAAAGACAATTTAGAAAAGTTAGATATTCTACGTTGCCTCGGCCTGGAACCAAATTCGGGTTCTCTGAGATGGCGACACCATGAAAACCGGTGTGCAAGCCGCTCGACCACGGAGGTAGTCAAAACAAAATATCATTTATAATTTGCACCCAAATTTCCGACTACTGGGGAAAATATAATTGTAAGTTTATTTGTAAGTCAATGTTGTAAGTATTCCATTTTGAGCGGATGAATCTATAAAAGAAATAGGAAGGTGGAGTAGAGTGGAGTGAAGTGGAGTTTATCTACTTTTTATAATGTAAATTAGTAATTTAATGTCATTTGGTAAATTATGAAAAATCTTGATGCACATATTGAAGCAGTTATTCGCATAAATTATTTTATGGCAGCAAGGTTGGTATAATTGATTCATACTTTTAGCTCTACTTTATCGTTGAATTATTTCGCCACGTATTTTGTAATGTTGAGAGTGAGTCTTGACAAACACACCGATATCTCTAACATACATGCTGGCGAGAGGAAGTATATTGAGATTTTTTAACAAGGGTTTGCATGTGTCATCTGGTTTAGCGCCGCAAATTGCGCGAATGCATTTCTTTTGTACTACAAACGCCGTACCCATATCTACGGAGTTTCCCCACAGTATTAACCCGTAACTTAATACAGAGGAAACGTACCCGTAATAAGCTATCATTGCGGGTTTGTGAGATACAGTTTGTCTTAGCCTACGTAGGCCAAAGACAAATTTATTCTGCCTATTACATACATGATCAATGTGATGTTTCCACTTTAAATGTTCGTCAAATTTCACTCCCAGGAAACTAAAACAGTCCACTTCATCTACCACTTGTTTATTGTAGTGCACTTGAATAGGGAACGATTTACAATTATGTGATCTGAACCGCATGAATTTTGTTTTGTTAATATTTATGTTTAAGTCATTATCATTTAACCACTTGGTCACTCTATGTACTGCTTCATTTGTTTCCATTTCAAAGTTGTCTCTATCAGAGCATTTTAATATAAGGGTGGTGTCGTCTGCGAACAGTATGCTTTCGTGGTCTATGGCGTTTGGAAGATCATTTATGTATAGACTGAAAAGAACCGGTCCTAATACACTTCCTTGTGAAATGCCGCTGTTTTTGGTTTCATAATTAGAGTAATACGTTTGTTTTATGAGACGCTTGTGACTTTCACAAATTTTATTTATTGTCGTACTCTGTGTCTTATCTTTTAAGTAATTCTTAATCCAATCAAACGCTGTGCCTCTTTTCCATTCCATATTTTTCTAATTTTATTAAAAGTTTAGAATGATTTACATAATCAAATAAAATGCCTTGCTCATATCAAGAAAAAGTGATTCTACCGGAATTTTTGAAAATTCATTGATACTTTCTGTTGCAATCGTTAGAAAGTCATAGCAAGCAAGTGTCGTGGATCTTCCTTTTCGAAATCCATACTACGAGGGATGGAGTATGTTATACTTTTCTATAAAGCTATTTAGTCTAATTAAAAAAGCTTTCTCAAATATTTTCGATAGAATAGGTATCAGAGTAATAGGTCTGTTATTGTTTAGATCTAAAGTATCACCTTTTTTATATAACGGCATTATAACGGCTTAACAATACACTGTTTCAATTTTTTTGGAAATATTCCTTCCACAAACGAAAGATTAATAATATGTGCAAGGGGATAGCAGATGTGTGAAGCGCACAGTTATATAATTTTCGTATTTATTTCGTCAAAGCCAGAAGATTTACTGTTTTTTAATGACATTATTACATTGTAAATTTCTTTTTCAGTAACTGGTGTCAAGAATATTGAATTAAATATACATTGAATGTCTGATGTCATGTGATATCGAGTCAAGTTGAAATTACTAGTTAAATTTAAAAAAATAGTATTAAAAATATTACAATTGTCAACAGGATTATGATAAATATGGTCATTGAATTGTAGCGAATTAATGTCACCTTTATGGGAATGATTGGAGAGAGTGTGTGATATAGTATTTGTTGGTATTGCTTCTTGTGTATTTAGACTACTACTGATTCTACTGATTCGTTTTGATTTTAATATGCATTTTTAAGCAGTGTATTGCAGCTTCTATAATGTAGTTGATTGTACGATTTATTTAATTTTTCTCTTGTATGTTTGATTTGTAATGCTCGTTTTGTTTTACATGACTTTTTTAAACCTTTAGAGAGCCAACGCAACTTTGTGAGATGATTAGTTACTTTAACTATTACGATTGGAAAACATAAATTATACAATAAAGAAAACAAATCGTAAAAACTATCACACGCGGTTGTCATCCTATCTGAATTTACGACTTCAAAAAACGAAAGAGAGCGTATGTAGTTACAATACTTTTTAATGTTTTCCGGGTTATAGTCGCATCTGTATTCATGCCACATGTTATAAACTGTTTGTTTCTTGACTTTTACACTTAAGATTTGCGCAGCTTCATGATCTGAGAGACCTAGGTGATGAATTTCAGCATTTGCTGTTTTGATGTTGCTAGCTATTTGGTCAATGCACGAGTTTAGTCGTGTTGGAGTAAGTATATGGGCGCTAAAATTATAGTTCTGTAGGGTACTAAGACGGTATTTGGCTACTAAATTTTGTTTCATAATATCGATGATCCCATCACTGCATATAATAATAATTTTTTTTGCATTTTTCGGTAAGGTAAGCCAATAGCATATTAAATGTATGTAAAAATATACCCACATGTCGCTTACGCTTTTGATTGTTCAGGGATTCGATATATATTCACTATAACAAGTCCGGTACCTACAATCTCTACAGTATTCAAAATAAAATGCGCAGGCAAGTGTTTCTATAAAGAGTATAAGGCTTGTAATTCAGATATTTCTGTATTAGTATGCATGTACCGTCTCTACTATTCTTACGACAGAAAGTTGCTGCTCGCTTGAAATTATTCAACTTTATATTACTTTCTGAGCCCTTTGGTACAAAAGTTTCACAAAAATGTATTACATCAACCTCTCTACCCACATCTTTAAATTCCCTAAAAGTCACATCTAATAAATCTAATTTATTACAAAGCCCTGCAATGTTTTGATTAAATATTAACAAATACATAAGCTGCTATATTGTTGATACAGTTTATGTATTAATCTGTCTTTGTTTTTGACGAAAACACTCGTCGTCGCCCATTGGATCTGTATCAGAGCTCCAATTTTCGATATATTCATGTAAATTATTCAATATAGTTTGTATACCATATTTATTTCTATGGCCAGTCAATAAATTAAACATAGATTTGTTATGTTCTAGGTATGAGTTGGAGTCAAAGATATATGCGTATTCATAAGTACAGTTGTCAAAATATAAAAGGTCATTAAATAATTCTATTCTGTGATTCATCAAAACTTTTACGAATTTGAATGTGGGCAAACATAAAATTATATTAGTATGGTGCAGTTTTTGTAAAATATTTCTCTTACATTCCACTATTTTACAGTACTGTTGAGTTTCGTGAAAATCAGCTTGGCCTATGAATATGACGCAGTAATCATCTAAGGTGAATTTTTTTATTTTGTGTTCTAGTCCATTCGGAAGTTGTAGAATTCCAACTTGGGAAGTAAGGTAGTGACAAATTTTTTGGTTTTTGAAATTGTCAACTGCAAAATGAAGTATTCTATGTAGAAAAGAAAGAGAGGATGAATACAGTGAACAAATAAAGAAGAATGTCAAATTGAGAAGCTATAAAGAGGTCAAACAGCTTGCTAGCAGCTTGCTTGTGAGAAGTAGAGTAAGTTACACCGACAAGAGCCACACATTCAATGAAGAAGGTGTCTGTACCTCCTGTGGCGAGAAGGGTACCATCGTCAAAGTTGCGGAAAATAGATGGTCAAGGCAAGCGCAGGGTCTTGGTAGATAGATGGCGTAAACTAAGGGAGACCTGCACCCAGTGGAAGGACTGTGGATTATGACGATGATTGTCACATTCACAGCCTCAACAATTTTTTGTTGTAGTTAGTAACAGAACTAACAATTGTGCGCCTGGTGGTAAGCGACACGCTTGTTCACAATACTCTCCGTTAAAAGCTTGATTAGAATGACAGGAGATGGAGGAGGAGGAGAGTCAGGACAACGTAAATTTGTAGTAGCACAGTCGTACAAATTATTTATTTTTAAACACGACAAAACATTAATTATTTTTCGTTACTACTTTACTACTCATTAATATAATGATCATTGAAATCCACAAATCATTGATAAATTACTTTTCGAGTTATTATGCTAAAATATTATTAATATTTATTTTCACAACTTCACACGATGAGTAATGCCGGATGGAAAAAAATAGTGATGGGCACGTTAAAAAAGCAAAGTCGAACTCTTCCAGTGGAAAAATGGTTTAGCGAAATTTTTTTAAATGTTACATGAATGGTTTTAGCTATTTTGTAAATTGTGTATTTTTGGTAAATTTTTGCCCAATATTTACCACTATACTATCGTTTATTAGCTTCGTTATGTTTTATGGAAATTGAACTGAAAATTAACAAATGATAGACATTATTCGTGGACCCAATTATATGAATTATATGGTTGATTTCTGTTAGATGTTACCATGAATAACACCGATTATAATATATCATTTATATTCAGTCGATGTTTTTTTAACATCGATTCTCGACTACTCGATACTTTCTATATTTTACTCCCGTATACATTTTTATATAATTATATAAGATAAAGTTTTATTGTAGCGTACTTGTATAAATACAAGGTGCCCAAGTTTAACCACATTGAATCGTGTTTCGTTAGAGGAGTATTAATTAGATAATTAAAGTAACTAGCTTGTTATCGTATTGTTTAGTTGAATGACGGCATTTTTGAAATCTAAATAAACCATGTACGATACACAACCTTCGCTATATATAATACTGTTAGTATCGAATCGTGCATAGCCAATATTATATAATTTTTTTAAATATAAAGTAGGAAGCAAACGAGCAGACGAGTTACTTGATGGGAGGTGGTCATCGTCGTCCATGGATATCTGCAATATCAAAGGAGCTATCTATGCATTGCAGCCTTTGAGAACACTTTAGCTTTTTAAACTTTTCAACAAACGTAAAAGTAGACTGAAAAGATGCTCCTGTAGTTGCATACGTTACATCTGCTCAATGTGATCGTCATCTGTACAACAGAACTAGTGGGAATAATGAATTTCTTGTTCTGCATGGCAATTTTTTTTTGACATGCAGTTGGGCGTTGAGCGCGGCATTTCCGTGGGCCGCGTAAGTTTATACTAGTAAAGAAACAATACATCTGTCTCGCTCTTACACAAAAAAATTTTCTAGAAGATAAAATTTGTGTTGCATTCACGCCGCCTAGCTGCTGCAATTTGAAGCGACTCTTAGACGACGAGATAACTATAGGAGTAGAGACAAAGGTATTCTTCACAAATCCCAATGATAACCAATCGTTACGTATTCCACACTTTTAGTATACTATGAATTAGTTATAATGAATATAAATATATCGACGTTTCCCAATAAATGCATTCTGGTTCCAACTCTCACCATAAGGGTTCCACAAATAAGTACCTACACCTAAACTACCACCAAAGTGCTCCTAAACTCCTTTACTTCCTATGTACTTCCTGTAGTATACTCATTCATCCCATTTGTCGCAATGCATACCAATATGCTGTACAGATATGCGGCCAAATGTCTCAAACACAGCTATGCCTTCATCGTGACGCCACACACGTCTTTGACATAGGCTCGCCATATCTTTCGCTCTTTGATTATTTTACGAAGGGAAATAATAATGAAGGTCCCGAACAACAAAATTGCGACGAACAGTTACTAGCTGCATTTAAGTGAGTTACTCAAAAATAAACAATCAACAATTTGTTCGAATTACAATTTCACGAAATAACGAAAAAGAAAATTATGCTTCCGAATTAATATACAAAACTTCCGAAAGAAATACTAACTTACCGAAAATAAATATTGTTCTAAAAACACTATAGTAACTAGCTTAATTATTGTTTATAAATGTATGTAATAATAATTGGTTATAAATTTACTTTTTAACTCTTAATTTAAATGAAAATAACTGGGTACTATCTACAACTATCTATGGCCAGAAGTAAACGCGATGCCATGTCGATGCCTTACTTTCTCAAACTCGTATCTTATAAAGATTGATTATTTAGGAGATGACAAAACTTTCTATTTATTTTAAATTTCTTATCAAGGGTATTAATTTGGATGCTTTACTTTAAGAATAGGTAAAAGTCCGAGAATATGACGGAAATGTGATGTGAAACCGGCTTGCAAAATTTATATATACAATCCATTTTTTGCATTTCAATAAATTTGTGTTTTAAGATACGAGTTTGAGAAAGTAAGGCGACGATATCATATAGATAATTTTTTTATCAAGTATTGGACTACGAGGATATCAGCTAAATAATTTTATATACTTAAATGTGGAAGTTTTTCTGGAATTAATAATGTAGGATAGAAGTCTAAGACGTGAAGCAAAGCGTAATGACCGCCTTAGACTTCGTAGTTAGTTTATTTGTATAATCGCGAAAGTCTTACTGGACAGAAATTATTTTCCTGCTTCACTCATTTCCAACCAACATAATTTAAAAAATATTTTCTTCAATACATAACTTATTATAATATATGATTGATTGCAAGTAAATTCTGATATTTCTTAGGAATTCCTGTTGATGTAATAGTCTGACAAAGTACTTTTTATTTTCATTTTATCTATGAAATGTATTTTTAAGGTCACTTTAAGTTATATAGGTGATATTATGATAAAAATGGCTAACAATAGTTTTCAGTAAAATATAAGTTAGGTTAGTAGAGTCACGTCACGAGTTACGTCAGCACGGTTTTTCAGTGTTTCATTCGATTTTTCTGTATTTTTATTTGCACTTATGGTTTAGGTGGGGTATTCATATTTTGAACGCATTCATATATTCTGAACAAGTTAACTTCTAATTTTCTTTCAGGAGCTTTTATTGCTAACCTTTTTCAAACGCCTAATACTATACAAAGGAGTTGCAGATATATATGCTACCATTACCTCGACGGGCCTGATGCTCACATACTTAACAAGTAGCCATCTAGTCTCGAAGCTATACCTTATGGGCTATAAATACTGCAGTTACGCCAAAATATCCTGTCTTCCATGTTATTATAAGGAAAAAGTGCGCTGAACAAGTGGCGTTAAAGTCAAGATTTATTTTCGTTTATTATGAAGACGCAATGTTAGGCACAGTTGAATATGTATTTTCGTAGCAGTAGAGCTCTTGTGAAAGAGTTCGTCCAGAGAAGTACTGCCACCTTACCTATTTCTGCCGCCAAGCAGTAATGTCAGCATTACTGTGTTCCGGTTTTGAAGGGTAAGGGTGCTGGTGGAATTTAATGCACATAGAACCTGTCAAATTTATCCCCTCAGATCTTTACGATTTAAAGCTTTAAGTGGCACTGCAACTATTATGCACAGGCATGTAGCTTAGGATCAGGCTCACGACTTCTTCATCCCGTAAGCTACTCGCCTGTCTGAAATACTTGTAGTGCCACTCAGATCTGTATATCGCTAAGATCTGAGGGGCACTGCCACTGCGCCCGTCACTCTGAGACATAAGTTGACAAGTCCCAAGAGCCTGTAATTTCACCAGCACCCTTACCCTTTCAAACCGGAACGTAGTAATGCTCACATTCACAAACAAGACAAATTCTTTCACAAGAAGCTCTTCTGCTACAAATTTGCTTATTGTAGAGATGTGGGCAGGTTAAATTAGGAATTTTAAAAATTCATGTTTATTTAGTGTCCATACATCGCACATGAAACCAAATATTGCCGTAACTCAAAATTGAAGAAATAAAAAAAACTGAATGTATAAATATTTAGTTATGTATACTAACTGCCTCCACGGCCGAACGGTTACCATATTGGTCTGCCACGCAGAGGTCCCGGGTTAGATTCCCGGACTGGGAGAAGTTCTTGTATGGCGTACATTTATTTCTCTCGTGAGTTTGGGTCTAATTTGTTGTTGTCTATGGGTGTGTTTACGGCACCTAGAGGGTTTCTGTAGAGCGGGACTATGTGTGTGTATAAAAAAATATAAACGAATATTATACAGGTACTTTTTGGTTTCATTCAGTAATTTTTTTGAACTTTCAAATCGTCTTTTCTTAATTCAACAATTTTGAGTTACGACAAAGTTTGGTTTCATGTGCGAGTCGTGGCCATAACACAAAAAAAACTTTAATTGTGAAAACGCAATACGTAAGTGGATATCTAGTAAGTTTGTTAATTTTCTATAACTTTTACGGGTACGTTTTGTAGCTGCCTGAAATTGATTGCAATTCTTTTGAAAATTTTGATACATATAAATACGACTATTCCCTTTGCTAGCGACCTCGATGAAGTGCAGCGAGAAAGTACTTGACCTGATTACAGTGTTTGTACTTCTAAGAGCTTAGTAACTATGTTGCCCAACTCGTAATACATAATATTGCCAACATTTAAAGTAAATATATAAGCTGCTTAAGACGCTTATCTCTCTGTGAATTCTGCATAAGAAAATGATTATCCAAACTAATATTATAAATGCGAAAGTAAGTCTGTTACGTTTTAACGTCTAAACAAATTTTGTTGAATTTAGGTATGAAGATAGATGGGACCTCGGAGAAGAACATAGGCTTAGACACACTTTTTGTCTTGAAAATAAATTTTAAAAGGGGTGAAAGTTTGAAGGGAGAACCAATAAATACAATAAAACTATGAACATTAGTATAGTAAAATCTGCTAAAAATTCGAAATACTGCCACTATACTCACTGTATTTATTCTAAGTAGACGTGGTAGAAAATAAAAAGAAAAGTTTGAGGAATGATGGCGACATCCCGTGTATTTTGTGGCCCAGAGTTTTTGACAACGTGCTTTAAGGAGACCTATCAATACTTGTGATTCATTATCAAAGCATCAAAAAAGCTAATTGAGTACAGCCTGTAGAAGCTGGGGTTATAAAGTTGATATAGGTTATGTTTATAACATTGGTCTGTTTTACGAGTTGTTGTCTACGAGTTTATATTACAATTTGCCGTTGTATTTTGGCAACAATAAAGTTATTTTCACTTATTTATATTACAAAACTAGTAAGTTTTGCAAGGGAACTAAATATTTGTCTTCAAGACAAGACGTATTCAGCGCACTACAGTTCTCAATCACATATTTATCCTACGATGTTCGAGCGCTATGTGGCACTCTTCTAGAGCTCGGACTGAATTTATGTCTCTAATACGGTACAAAAGCTGCAATTGCCCTCTTTTAACAGGTTTAAGTGCTTTACTTCTATTACACAACCTCAATATACAGGGTGTATATTTGAGACGAAGATGAGAAGACGATTTTTGAAATACTTAATACGTTGTCAATTTCTTAGCTTCCTTAACTACCTAGAATAACTGATTACTAAATATGTCTCTAAAAAATGTATGGTAAAAAGTTTTTACACTTAGTACTCTTACTTCGGTTGGTCCCATATATACTATTGATCCTTACCAGAGACCGGATCGAATGGCAAAAAAAAACTTTTGTAAAAATTGCCTTTTATCTTGCTGACTGTACCATTTTTCCAAAATCTGTGAATGCCAATCAAAATATCTTCAAAATTCATGGATAGTCTTCTAGAGCCGTTTTCCTGTAACTACAACGATTAAGGCAGCTGGCGTTGCTGTCCGTCTGAAATTTACACCCTGTATAGTAACATTATGCAGCTACTTTATACATATAATCTACATTTGACTCTCTTGTGTATTTGAGTGGGGTATAACGTTACTTGTTAAACCATTATGCAACTTTTACAAAAATAATTTTAAAATTGTGAATAGTTACTAGACTAAATAGTCTAAATTCAGAGGTGTTATTAAAATTTCGCTATTGCCATTATAAACTTTGGCGTTATGAGGAATCCATTATGCAACTTGAAACTGCACTCCGATCTTATAACTAGCTATTTATTAACTTAAGGATATGCTGCATTTTCCACTAGTGTGGCAGTTGGGAGACAAATAGATTAGGTATTTTGTTTAATGTTATTATGCATAACTTGATATGCTGACTAATGGTCGAAATAGATGTTCCAAATGAACAGTCTACACGTAGGCATGATATGGAGTGTTTGAAACCACCAAATATTAATTAATTACGGATTTCCAACAATAGTCTTATAGCATCGTAGAATAAAACTATTCACCGAGGAAGCTGAACCAAGAGAATTAGTTTAAAATCCAAATTTTAAACTAATTCAGCCCCCGTAGCTTGGCTACGTATGGTAGTCGCGACGCGCGCGATAAACATGAAATAAGCGCTCGCTATTAGCTATCTAAATTAGATCTGATTGAGACAGCCAATAGCGCGCGCTTATTTCAATTTTATCGCGCGTTTCGCGACTATCATGTGTCGCCGTGCTACGGGGGTGGTGCACTAGTCAAAACAAGTTTTTGCTTGTATTTCTTAGTGAAAGATTAGTTATCTACTACACTGTTTTAAAAATTACTTTAAAATCCAACTTCAGTTTCTAGGAGAATAATTTTACCTTTCAATGTAGTAAAATATTTATAATAGGGGTTAAAGTATGAAATTGCCGAATTGTACTGAAAATCTAAATTGTTTATTTTTTAAATTTTTAACAAATTTATTTAATCG
>NW_020653200.1:2840918-2841010 GCF_003589595.1 Hyposmocoma kahamanoa
CTATTACAGCTACCAGTCTTGGCTAGAAATTATATATTAATATACTAATAGGGGTTAAAGTATGAAATTGCCGATTTGTACTGAAAATCTAA
>NW_020653200.1:2841410-2869103 GCF_003589595.1 Hyposmocoma kahamanoa
AACCTATTGCAATAAAACGGCAATTTCATACTTTAACCCCTAATATTTATGAAAATACAAAATATTTCCGTAAATCCGGTATTCGAAAAACGAATTATTTATTATGTAGTAATTTACCAACTCATTTGGAACACCCTATTCTGAACATTGATGAGATAACGCAAGTATGAAAAAGGCTCCAAGATCAATTGAGAAGTGAAGATAATACTAATTATTATAACTATAAGACAACTAAAAAATTGTCACCCATCTCTCCCCACTCACAGAAGTCATAATCATCAATATGCTTTTAGTAGTAAGGATATGAGAGCGCGACCCGACCGTAAACGTGTAAAGATACGCGTCATCATCCTAGCTATCCTTAGTCTGGCAAACCGTTCGTTGAAACGGAACAGACGGGGTGTTTTCAAGCTTAAAATTTATTTTTATGTCGACGAGTAACTCCGCTAACTTCCCTTCAACAATAGCGAAAGTACACGTACCAGATAGATAGTGGGAGACATTAGAATTAATTTATTTCCTCACAGACAATAATAGCCTCGTTGGCAAGGTGGTCAGCGCGCTCTGCCGGAAAGTTTGAATAGCCAGGAACCCGAGCAAATATAATATTTTAATAATTTTTTTAGCAAGATAGCGGAAGCACTCTCGTTTTTGTGTGTTCCTCATTTTTAATTTGCGTGATATTTATGGCACTGGACTTAAGAATCAATGTTATTCAAGGACAAAAGAAATATTACTACGTAGTATAGGATACAAAAGACACGAAGAGAGTGAGTGAGTACCTCACCAGATACTTATTAATTTATTTATTGGGAACACCGACAGATGACACATAAATAAGTTTAAATAAAATAACGAAAAAGACAACTCTCGCGCTGCTAGCCTCAATTAAAGGTATCCACTTCACTTAGTACGTATTCAGATAAAAGAACAATAAAAAATAAACACTTTCAATATGAATAAATCCGAACTATGCATTAATATACTGAAATGAATCGGAATAACTAGTTGATGTAAATATGACAGTGCATATGTATATTAATTTTATATTTTGTGAAAGATAAAATAACAAATAAAATAAATTGATATTGTGAAATAAATTAGCAATTTACATTAAAATATAGAGAAAAATAATCATTGAAAGTGTCACTTTAGCTATAAACACTGTAACACCAATGACTAGGAAGATTACGCATTTGGTAAAAAATTATCTCGGTGAGAGATAATTCCAATCATTTCACATCTATCCATATTTTTAAATAAACCAAGGATTGGGACGAGGTTTTACAACAACCTAAAAATAACGATTTGACGCGTACTGGAGCAGACGTCAGCATTCTAAAATGTTAAAAAAGCCTTTAAGGAAAGTCTAAATCATGAGTATAAATATTGTCTAATGAAGGGTTGAGCACAGACCCTCGAGGTAAACCTCTACAGACTAATCTTGACAAATGAGTGCCTTTCTTCAGATATAAATTAATGGACCATTCAGATAAAATATTAGTAATGAAAGAACTTAGTGAAATAGGTTCGTTTAAACGTTTAATACAAAAATTATTACATTAACACAGGCAGTATTGAAAAAGGCTGAAAATAAAAAAAAATTAAGTTGGTGGAATGTTATGACCGGCCATTTCGAAAAGGGTCTACTGAAAGCGCTGTAGCTCCGCCGCATTATTTACTTAGTTGGGTTACTTAGTAGTTTTCACTGCAATATACCTTTAGTCATAAAATCATAATATTTTACTTTTTAAGAAAATACATTTCTGAGCTTTCTTTCTTTCCATTGAAGAAGAGAATACCAAAAATTGCAATGGGAGTTGAATGTTATATATACTACACAATGTAACATACCTTGCTCTGATCCCAAAGAAAGTGGCTAAAGCACTTGTGTTATGGAAATCGGAATCAACGACGGTACCAAAACCACCTCGACCCGAGACGAAAATATAATTGTAAGCATTTCGTTTTGAGCGGGTGAATTTATAAAAGTTGTGGGAAGGTAGAGGGGAAAAAAGAAAGAAAGCTTGTTATGCACTGTGAGGGGATATAGTATTAGTAACTCGATGGCTAGCCAATGACTTGACTGATTGAATTGACTTTAGCAGAATACCAAACGTACAAAATCCTAGTAATTTACAAACAACAAAAAAACAAAAAATTGAATATCAATTCAATAAAAATTTAAACATAGTGAATAGCGACATCACTAGCCGGGGCTGGTAGCTGTAAAGGTATCTAATCGGGTGACGAAATACTTTCATAGATTTCTCATAGATGGCGCTACGGCTGAAAAGTCGTTGTAAAACCAAATACTTAGATACGACAACAAGCAGATAGAGAAATTCGTGAAGTCCGCTGGTTCGTTCCGTGGCTTAGTTGGCATAGCGTCTGCCACGGTTTGCTAGAAGGCGTCAGTTGGAATCCGGCCGGATCGAAGGAAAAGTGTTCGATCTTTGTAGTAATCATTGTATAAAATCCTGCCTTAACACTCTATTCTATCTACACTCTATCTACATCTGAGATGATTTAAAATTATCAGATTTGGGGCGGTGCAAATGCGCCACCACTGTATGTTTTAATGATAGATAATGAACAGCATAGTCATTCACCATGCAAAATTAACAACCGTGCGAGATTTCAAGAAAAGCTTTTTTATGAGATGAACAGAGAGAAAACCAACGTAAAACAGGAGTGGGTCGGGTGATATCAGCGGAAATATCATCACGATATAAAGCTACATCAGCGTAAGATTTGGATACCGAAGGGTGTATTTTGGAGGCTTCTATATCGAACAAGCAGCTCTGAGCTATTATACGGTAAATTTAATGGCCATCTGTCTTGAAAATTTATTGCAGGATTTCCTCTTCTTTTTCAGACTAGTCTAATGGTATTCTATCCTTTGGGTGTAAAGGTCTAGTTGTGAAAAAATAGATTTTGAGTTGACTGTATTAAGTTCTTAATAAACTTATAAACAAACTTTAGCTTAGAAAGACAGCTTATTCAGTCTGATACCTGGAAATTTGATGCCGTTCTAAAAATTTTAAAAGTTGACAGGTAATGGATTGAAAAATATGCCGATTTTTTTAGGGTATGAACAACGTGTGGCGTAAATCCAATTATACATTTGACTTAATGTAAGATGAGTAGAAGTTTGATTGGAAGTTTGTGGAGTAATATTTAAGTCTATAATGAACTTTTTGAACAGTAATTTGATTTCAATAATCTGAGCTTATCTGATGTTAAAGCAGAATCAGAAATTAAAGACAATTTTGGCTTCTTTTTCTTTTGCTTAGAGTCGAAGCAATTATTGCTGCTGTGGAATGTATTATATTTCTTATTCATTGTTTTACGCTTTGTCAAGTTTGAGCTCTTTATTTGAGATACATTCTCTATAGAAAAAACTATAGTAACATTATAACCCCCGATGGCACTAGGCCTCCAGGATCATCGGGGATCGTGCTCTTAAATGAAAATAATACTCATCGATAGAGAGCCGTTTTTATTGGGTAAGTCGCTAATAAAGAGGAAATTTATCAATAAAGAGCCCTCTTTATTTGTAAGTTATAGCAATTTGGGTAAATAGCTTTATTTACACTTAGTATAATAGTAATTATATATACAATTTAGTTCTACGAAATAACTCAGATGATTGTACTTAGGAAAAAATATTCTAAAAAAACTGAAAGAAGACTCGAATCATCTGTTTTATTACAACTTCCCGTGGTTTTTCTTTGGTCGATTATATTGCTCAGAACTACCAAATTTATTTTTATTTATATGTTTCTGTTTGGAGCAGTGATGCAGTCGTAGCTGTATAGTGTATTAGGCCCGGTGCCCACTGGCGGGACAGCTGGCAATTCATTCGGCATACCTACATGTAAGCGCAGACAGACAGCAATTATGCCGCGGTATCCTTATGGTGCGTTCTCACGGTCCTTGATGTCAAATGCGCCGATTTGACATCACGGAACTGCCGAGCTCACCGCACGCGCTCTCGTGACGCGCCTTTGAAGTTACCGAACAGGCCACTACGGGTGAGCACGGGCGCGCTCGGGCTGCCCTCTTTCCACGGCGCGGTTTCAAGAAACGCTCGACGCGGGTCGCGAAACGAGGCACGGGCCGTGGGAAGCCGTCTTAAGGCACACCGAAGCACATCTCTCTTCCGATTTATCGTAACATTGCAAACTGGTTTATTACTAATTGCATATTTAAACATTTAAAAATGTAGATTGAAATTTAGATTTATGAGCAGCAGCTCATAGCAGCTCTTGCTGAAAAAGTATATAGAAGATTGAGAGTGAATAACCTTTAGAAACGAAGCATTCCGAAAGTAGCCGTGGTATTACGGTTACAGAGACTGTCGGCTCGGTAAACCTAAACTTATTGCAGCTTCGTTTTTGTAGCCACGACGAATAACATTGAAGTTTCATGGTAAGCTCACTATGTTAAGGTACATTACTTTTTTTCACCTAAAAACCGCTGTCGTGCCATCACGTGAGTGGGCGCCGGGAGTCAATATAATTATTTTGCTGCTTTTTTGTTTCAACAGTATCCCATTAACTTAGTAAATAAAACCGTGTAGTTAGTTACAGCCAATAAATTCACAAGTTGCAGGTCATACACTCGCAGCGCAGTAAGGAACGTGACTCTCGGCCTTCTTGACATGAAATTTCGATGACAGTTTTGGCCATTATCTATACGAACGAACTTTAGGTCGAAAACTGAGGTGAAAAAAATATGTCGCCACCATAGATGTAACGTACCTACGGCTTAGACTATTATTTTTTCCATCCTCTAAGACCTACGGTTGATAAACTGATCCTGATCCGATAATGTTTGGAAATAGCATAACTTTGTATAAAACGTGTCCAAAGAGGGTCTCTTATATATGGGGGGTATAGATAAAGAATTGGGATTTTTAGGGTCAAGATGATAATAATGTTATGAAGGTGTTAAGTTACTTGTTGCGATTTACGAATTGTTTTAGTATTTTGAACATTTTTATAAGACTACTTTTTTATAAAGTCGGGGGAAAAGAAAAGGTAAAAACCATTGTGGAAATAAAGCTTTTACAAATGATTTGTAAAAGCTCTCACGGTGTAATGACTGCGGTAAATTAAAATTAAAATTTCCCTGTCATTTACCAAACCGGCATTTTAATTAGAGTAAAAAACATAATTATAACTTTTCTTGAAATTATAACTCACATGTGATAGCTTTTATTACAGATTTAAATAGAATTTCACGGCAAATAATATTCAGGACAGTGCGCAAAACGTTTTGTGTGTCCTGTGCACTGTTTGCTCCATTATATTATGCATTTCCAGCAGCCCCGGAACCTGGGGTAAACACGCCCCGAGGGGCGGTCTGTCGGTCGGACGTCTGTTGTCTTTCCTGGTTATATAATCTTTTTTTTTTTATAATATCTTAGAGGCTCTACCGCTGCGCCCGTGACCCTGAGACATAAGTTGACAAGTCCCTTGTGTCTGCAATTTCACCAGCACCCCTTCACTGCAATATCAGAACGCAGTAACGATCACATTACGGCTTGGCGGTAGAAATAGGTTAGGTGGCATGGTGGCAGTGCTTCTCTGGGTGAACTCTTTCGCAAGGAGCTCTACTGCTATTAAAATTTCCTATATTTAATTTTATGACACACAAATGAAAAAGTTATTATGCTAGTAACTAAAATATATGTATAAGAATATATTAATATACTTGCGAGTTTTTTTCTATCAATTTTCTGCCCCGGTTCGAAAAAATTGTAGATCTGATTTCCCGTGCCTATTCATATATTAAATCACTTAATATTTGTATAACAATATGCGTCTGAGACAGTTTTTCATTGTTCAGAGATGGGTCTTCACAACCAGGTCATACAACTAGTTACTCAGCAGTGGTCATAATTGTTAATTGCACACAGTTTGTATTAGTGTTTCCCGCACGGTACCACAATGATAGTGCGTACTCTCAATGTTTCTTCTGAATTAAGTTGTTTTAATTCATTAATATTCCATTTTATTACGCCCGTTTCTAATTTATGGGGCAATGATAACCGTCCAGAGTGAAAGACAGCCAAGTGGTTCCCATGTGGCTACGTCCTCAACAAAATGAGGGCGTACTTTAATAAATAAATAAATAGCGCACGTTTATTGGCGAATGAACTGTATATTAAGCGTTTTATTAAATGTCAGGATGTTTCACCATCATGATATTCAATTATTTGTAACCGACTTCAAAAAAGCAGGTGGTTGTCAATTCGATTGTATGTTTTTTTTGTATGTATGTTACGTGATAACTCCGCCATTTTGATGATTCTTTTTTTGTGGGAAAGAAGGCACCTCAGAAGTGGTCCCATTTAAATTTGAAGAAAATATTCGACCTCTAAGGGTGGCAAATTAATGACTTTTGAGGTCGGTTTCTTTAGTACTCTGTACTTAGGTTAGGTTATTTGTGAAATTACTCCACTAGTTTGTAAAAATGTAATATATTAATAACTATGACGGACTGTATATTATTGAAAATGAGCCGAACCAGACAGAGTAAGGGTTTGCGCTCTGCTTCCGATTCCGAGACTTACAAACCTAAAAACTCGGACCCACTTCGGATGACATTGTGCACTAAGCCCGATTCGAAATACGAATATCGCTTGTATTCATAGATATAAATTATAAAATGATCCCTGTGACATTTCGGACCATCATTTCTCGGATTCGGAACTGGGGGTCTACTCTCGATCTCCGCTAGACATCCGCCCGAAACAATTACTGTCAAATAAGTAATATTCGACAAAATTAAAAGACAAGTACGCAGTATGAAGCTTCATTCGCATCACGCGTCTTTTCCTTTGGTAAAGTATTGCTTATTTGACAGTAATTGTTTCGAACGGATGTCGGACGGAGATCGTGAATCGTGCGTAGTGCGTTAACGCACTAAGAAGAAGCAACTGGCAAATTTTGGAAAAGGAATACGGGTGTAAAGTAAGACAATTCTTAATAAAAGGAAATATAATTACAAAGGAGGATGTGTCCTAGCTGATCACCACCACACTTATAGCTTCACACTAGGGGAAACCTAAGTAAGTAATCTATTCCTTTACGTTTTTTATGCCCTAAAAAAAGCTGTTTCTTCCACACTTTCACACATAGTGAAGACTCTGCTCGTCGCTCGCTATAAACGAGCTGCTCATTATAAACGTACACTCGACCTGTACTTGCTTTACTTTTGCCTTGTCTGTTCGGCATTACTTTGAATCTATTCCGCGATCGCTTGATTTCTTCAGACGACGGGACGTGTAATACTTCCTCGCTTCCTAATTTCCTCTTCTCCTCAAGCTCTTAATTTGTTTCTCTATTTTATTTAGTTTCGTACAAAAGTATATAAATAAATGAATATTATGGTATGGTATGGTGTAACAGGCTGGATTCCGCTCGACGTCGTAGTGCATAAATATACATTCAAATATACACGCACACACATATATACATTATATATATATATATATATATATATATGTGTGTGTGTGTGTGTGTGTGTGTGTGTGTGTGTGTGTGTGTGTGTTCCCAAATAATTATATATATATATATTCGGAAAATTGGTTTATATTATTTCTCGAAATTGTCACACATAGGCAGTCTATATGTCAGTTATACAAGAAAAGAAAGTTAGTATCAGTGTCGGTGTTTGAAATTAAATTCATAGACAAAACGTAAAATTACCAATACACAATACTCAAGCATATAATATACTCGTAGGTATTCTACATCGTAAAACCGACGTCCCGAGATTGCGTCTCAAATAGCCACAGAAAGCATTTGCGTTTAAATGACTGAGACAATATCTTTGTAACAAGAGGAAGTAAATATATATATATATATATATATATATATAACACAACTCTGGCTTTTATCGGCAAAAATAAATATATTAGGTAGCACAAAAATATTTTCGGGAAGGTTATTGAACATCCCGTTCAAACGAGAGTAGAGTATGGTAGTCTTCATTTTTGCATCATTTGGATCTTAGCCTTTCAGCAGTACGCATTTGTGTCTGATTTACAAGCACTACAATTTATACTTTACTAAAACAGAGCGGGCCGGACGCGGCTGACGCGTAAGTAAGATGTCGGGAGGCATAGTAATTGATAAAACTAGTATAGGTACACAAGACATTAGAAAAAAATACTCTCAGCTGATGATCGTAACTATGAAGAAATTAGTTGCTTATGTACCAATTCAAAACTATATCTTTCAAACTTTCCACACGTGTAGCCTGTGAGTGAAGTATAATAAGGTGACCTTAATACGCTGAGGGTACAGTGTAACAACGCGTTTAGGTTGTTGTTGGGTTTGTCCCGACACTGTAGCGCTTTAGGCATGTTTGCTGAAGCACGCACAGACGTCTTTCTTGCCGTTCTGAGGAAGTAGGTTGCTCGTTCTGGCGATGTCTCTGCATCTGTGCATGGACAACAGCATTCTGAAAGTTGTGGCGGATAGAATTGACTGCATCATCCAGGCCCACTGGATGCAACTTCATTTTACTTCACTCATTTATCTGTGTGTTATGTACATCAATTTCAGTTGTATATTTAATCAATTTAAATTTCATATTTAATGTAATTTTCCGTGATTGTATTTTAATTCTTTTTAAAGATTTTATACTTGAACTGCATCATACTAACCTTATTCTTAGTTCTCTACTAACAAACTATGGATAATTGTTTTTGTCTGAAATAAAGTATTATTACTATTGTGTATTATTATTATATAGGAAAGTAAATATTCACAAGAATCAATAACGGTCGAATGAAAAGTGTTTAATGGCAAATAAATAAACGGCATGGACGGCAAAATTTACGTAATTTTGCCGTCCACTAACAAAAAGGGATATGCAGATTACTTAGTAATCACAGTTCGAGGGCACTGCCAAAGTACTATATCATCACTTAAGCAAGGAGCACTTGACACCATTTCCGCGTGGTGTCAAGATAACGAATTATCAATTAATGCGGAAAAGACAACCATTGTCCCCTTGACCAGGAGGCGGAAACTAGAAAAGCTAGTGAAACTGATCCTTGGTGGCAGGGCAGTCGGTTTTTCCGCAGAAGTCAAATATCTAGGGATAACCCTAGATGAAATCCTAAGGTGGAACTGCCATATAGCTAACACGATCGACAAGGCCAGGATGGCCTTAGGTATCTGTAGCCGTATGACGAAACAGCGTTGGGGTCTAAAGCTAAAGACGACTCTGTGGTTATATAAGGCAATTTTGAGGCTCATAGGGGCTTAGCCTCTGTTGCTTGGACAGCTAAAGTCAGCCAAATAACCACAATTGTCACATTGGATAGTCTACAGCGCATCGCGTATCTGCTATCAACGAGGGCCATGTCCACCACATCTGGAGCAGACCTAAATGCATTGCTGAACCTGACTCCTCTGCGTTTATTCATACAAGAGAGGCCAGTACCAGCATGTACAGGCTTACCACTAGGTTAAGGAGTAGATGGCTCTCCCAGACGTTAACATCAGCCCAAGACTCATTTTTGGAACACTCTGTTCTGGGAATGACTTGTCATGTCATGCTTCCAAAGCAAAACTTTAAAAAATACTACTAGGTACAACTTCCAACTAGGGAAGATTGGGAAACTAACAATCTCACCTGGAATGACGGTAGTCTTCTATGGTATATCGATGGGTCTAAGATGGGACCCAACGTAGGCTGTGGTATGCACGGCGTGAGACCCAGGCTCAGCTACAAGATGAACATGAGACGACACTCTATCTATCAGGCCGAAGTGTACGCTATAATTACTTGTCTGAATTTGAACCTGAAGAGAGGCTACGTTGACAAGTAAATTTACATAACTTCGGATAGTCAAGCGGCTCTACATGCACTAGCTTCAGTCACCTTAACTTCGAGGATAGTAGAGAAATGTGTAAATATAATGAATACTCTCGGGGAAAGTAATACAGTGATCCTGCGCTGGGTTCCAGGCCGCTCTGATGTCGAGGGTAATGAGTCAGATCATGAACTGGCAAAGGCTGGTGCTAGGAAAACCTTTATTGAACCCGAACCCATATCCCTTCATACGGACTTCATTCAGATAGCATACAGCCTGGCAAAGCTCACTCTGCTAAATGAGAGCACACATGTCTGCCGAGAAGTGCAACTACAGAGCAAGGGTCTAGAGCATTCAAAAGCCCTGATATTGAACAGCAATGGCATAAGAATGCTCACTAGAGCCTTAACAGGACATTGGAGCTTGAACAAGCACATGTCAACTATTGGGCAGAGAGAGAATAGAGAATGTAGATTCTGCCATGATGAAACTCCTGTTCATCTAATCACCCAATGAGCGTACGAAGTTCCATACTGGGAAGGTACATGCCATAACCAGAGGTTATTAAATCTATCGGAGCCAGGAAAGTCCTTCAGTTCTTCAATGCTGTCGGCCTTGGCTCTGCACTGTAATTAGTGGTGATCTCATCAATGATCGCAGCGATGAGGGGATGCATAGGCCCTGAATGAAGCCACCCTAATAATAATAATAACAATAATAATTTATCTATCTATTATTATCTATCTTATTACACACCCACCACATAATCGTAGATATACGCCATATTGCATTTACTTGACTTAAGTCCTTAAATGTGGTTCAAACCAGCTAACAAACAGAGAAGAATAAAGTAAATAATAATAATAAAATAAAATAGTTAAAAATAGATAAAAATAGATATGAAATAGAAATAATAAAATAATAGCCGCGTTTTAGTTAGTGGGACGGAAGAATTATGATTTCTTCTTTTCTGAGTCCGTTCAAAAGTATCGTAAGTATTTAATTAAAAAAAATTTTATAAAAAAATATACAATAATAAAATAATATTACTAAAATAAAATAAATATATATTACTATTAGTAAAATATATATTACTGTCATTATTACTTTATTAGGGTCACAAATATATGTTAGCGGCCAGTTTTGTTTTCAGATAGGTATTTGCAATTTTTTTCGCTTCTCGTAGAAGATATCCTGATGTAAGTAACATAGGTTCATGGCAATCTAATACAAGCTAAAGGCAAACCCCGTAAATTAGTCGAGCAACATCTAAGGCCCTTTCTAGTGAAGTCTTGTTATTTGAATTTGCTCCCTAGATTTATAAATAGAAATAGTCTTATAAATGATAGTGTTGTCACCCACAACATTCTCGTTAGCACGTTCTTAGTATTAAACACCTATATGTAAACTAAATAGACATTATTATTAAATTAATATACTGAAATAGATTTAGCGTTATATTTCGTGTGTAAACCATACAACAAACAAGTTAGTTACCTTGGTAAAAACAAATACAACATTCGGAATTCGGAATACGTTCAATTTTATTTATCTTCTTATAACTACGCTTGAATATACTACAGTACAGCATATTTACATAGTTATATACAGTTAGTATATAATACATAAGTATATATAGTACATAAGCTTAATATAGAAGAAAAGAAAAATCTACCTTTAAATCATCTAGTTAAACGTACAAAATTGCCACGAGTGTTGCTCCTTGGGGTATTCCGTCCTTTGGATGACTAAGTTTTTTTTAGTAGAAAGTTACTGCCGTTTGGTCACCAGAGGTTTCAACGAGACGAGAGCCTCTGAGAGCTTCACGTAGAGGAAATGCATATGTATCTCGCAAGGGACCAGGGTGTTGAAAAAGTCACAAAGCCGTAATAGCGTCAGCTGTAGTTGCCCTTTTTGATCATTGTTTTGCACTTGGCGGTTCCCGAGTTACTCTGCGGCGGTCAGAGTAAATTGCATTTATTCGAACCGTAATAGCGACCTAGGGAACATAAATAAATATATAACTATGAAAATAAGTAGCATAATTGTTAAGGTATCGAGTGTTACCATACCTTTTGGAAGTTTGAATGATTCGTGAGTAACGAAGAAGACACTATTTGTCTCGTTGGAACATAATATTTGCGATTATCATTAGAATGAAAAGATACGAACCAATGCTGCTACGACGACTAGTTTAAAATGATTAGTGTTCTGTTTTTCATAATAAGAACGTAGCTTCTTCTTCTTTAGACATATAAAAACCGTAACTTATTGTTTTCGAAACGCCAGTAAATAATAACGGAGCACTCTATAATGGAATCAGGTTTATCATGCCCAATCTTTTCCAATCCCAATTCCTAAAAATTTATTATATCATTAGCCCGAACTTTCTCTCGTATCTCGTTGGCATCACCTTTACTCCGTCCTTTGACACCTTTCTCTCCCTTGTTCGCGTGATTTATGTCCTTATTTCATTTTTACATTCCGCAAACTGATCCATTGGCTGTATCTATTTTATTATGTAATACACAATGGTAATCGGCCTACATAATAGACAGTCAGTTCCGCCATCAATAGACATTTTTGCTGCTGAAGGTGCACCGTTCGTGAGTCATGATTATGATGATGAGACTCAGGTCGTGATTGCCCTGACTCTCGCTGCTTTTTAATCTAGAATACGGCAATGCGGCTTTGCGGTGTAGTGATGTGAATAAAGATGGACATGGTATCTACCTACATTGGCTTCTACAAGAGAATGCCTTACTTCCTTTAATTAAAATGAACACGTCAATATCTACATATAAACATCTAAACATATAAAAAAATAAACCTTGTGATTATATCGTGTCCGTAACTGGGAGATTAGTGTGTTAATAAAAACAATATTGGTTTGATATCACCTAATTTTGCAAAGTTGCTCTTGTTTACTTTAACCAATTTATTGGTACCTACTCGGTTCATTATATATGGTTATTTCATTGAAACTTGATGGATTGTGATTGCGTCAATATACTTAATACATATACTTAATTCACAAGAGTCGCACGGAGCATAAACTCTCTAAGGGTTCTGGCGCCTCGGGCGTTGGCAACAAAAGTTTCTCGCGAAATACACTACGGATACATATTTTTGGCTCTATTCCGTCCTGTTCGCAGAAACATCTACATTATGTTTGCCTGTTACAAAAGAGACGACAGACCATTCGTAAAGGTTACATGTCATTATTGATTTGATACAATGGAACAACGATGTCACTATTTAAGTATACCTAGTACATTTTCGAAAACGAATTCTCCAGGTTTGCGATACAAGTTAACGAAAGAAAGGTAAAAGGACTAATAATATAATATAATACTATAGAAATAAGTTGATGACAAATACAACAAGAAAAGGTCAAATCTTTTAAAGTTAAAATCTTTTAATGAGCTCGCTTATACGCAATATCATCAGTAGCTTACATTTTCAGTTGAAATTAATTTTGGTTGTCATGCGCGTTTGATCAGATATACAGTGTACAATTAGTTTTACTGAAACAGAAGTAGGTAAATTAAAAATTCTTAGTAATTCTTTACGACACATACTGTCGCTTATGAAATCATTGATGAAACTAGTAACAATGTGACAATAATTTATACTTAATTTATGAAAACTTTGTGTATTTAGTATAGAACTAACGTTACGCTCCTGATTTCAAACAATGGAAAAGATGTTGTTTTCTATTCAAATGTTGAATGTGATATTATCAAACTTAGGGTTTAATTTTATTTGCAATACTAATTATACTCGTGCAATACAAAAATTGAGCCCATAAAATGTTTTGTTGATGCAATGTCATTTTGTGTGAAAAACCTAAATCAAAAAAAGATAATTTTATAATGCACTGAAATCAAATGTTTTCACAACACTCGGCGTCATGGAAGGAAACTTGTAAGATCACCGAGCGCTACAATCACTTTTTTTACTTTTAATATTTTACTGTGCTACAGATCTGGTGGCTATTGCTCACGTATGGCATCGTACACGCGGCGTGGTTATCACAATATATTTCTGAATACGTTGCCAAAAACGTTCTTATACTGTTAAGCCAACTTTAAACGAGGTTACAGTTAATCCTCCAAAGTTTTTCTTATTGGAGAGCATTCAAAATTCTTCCAAATAGCAAGGATGTACACAGTTCTGAAAACTATTTACAATTTTTCTGATATTTTAGTATTGAGTATGTATAATAAACTTTGGAAGGAGTTAATTACTGAAAAGTGAAAAAAAAACCAGTTGTTCCTAATTTCGTTTTGTCCATGAATATATTATTATTTTTTTATCTGTACGTAACATTTCAAACAGAGGGTTGTTTGTATTACCTACTGTGCTGCCGGTTGGAGGAGGGAAGAAGAGTTCTACCGTCTCGAGTGTCAGTGCCGCTGCACAATAGTCTATTTTCGCCGTTAGGTTGTCTCGTTTTTTACCTCAAAAATTATATTTAAGTATTCAAACTGCCTTCATGCACCCTACGTGACTGATGTAACATTGCATGCTTCTGTCTACAAAATAAGAATTTTACTGTTAGTTGAATTGCCGATAATTACTGCAATGTGAATAGTAGTAGTAGGTACTAATTGCTGTTCTATTTTATATCCTAAAGAATTATTTAAGTAACATTATGCATAAGTGCACAAACTACCAGAAATTTAAAAGTTAAATTATTTATATAACGGTATCAATACAAACCCACTCCTTCCGTATATGAAAAATATATCATCTCCTAATTCCATAACCGCTATTTGCCATCCAACTAAATTGACTAAGAAACTTATTTAAAAGAAAAAAATATCAACAGTAAGGGATCGTCGTCGTAAGGAGATGAATCAGTTAAAAGCTGTATATTTTCTAACTTAATTGCACTTGAACATGTCGATGACTGAAAGATTCACTAGCGAAGCCGTTCCGGCAGCCGCGCGCAATTTGCCCGTTATGTTATGTATACACATGTGCGCGTCACGACGCGTAAGACGCGCTCACGCGGGCGTCCGTAGTAACGTGTTGCCTTGGGTTTCACGCCGTCTGTAAGACTAAATGTGATTTGAGTTGGGGGCGCCTACGAGATACTGCCCCCCGCGAGCCGGCCGCCCTGTGGCCTGATACCCCGCGCCCCTCATCCATTGCCGAACGGCAATGGCCTGCCTGCCAATACTATGATCCTTTGCTCTTGCGTTTAAATTCCACTCAGCTCTAGTCAGATGTGACCTATAATAACAGGTGCGTTTGATTTAAAACGAACGTTAGGCTTTACATCGCCTTAACAATTTCATACACTTTTATTGTAGGTGAGATAGAGAAAGTTGTTAACGCACCTCATCAATAGTAAGAACTGATGTTACTTTACAGTTCAAGGCCATCTTGTACTTTACCTACAATTCTGTAAATAGCCACCAGCTGCGTACCTACTATTAAAAGCGCCTACTTGGTGTAGTATTGTGTTGTCGTCAGTGTTTATTCTGCTGTGGTACCTACCTCATTCAAAAAGTAAAGAGTGACAAATTTGTAGATTCGTATAAATTTTAGAATTGTATTAATTAATTTGTTTCACCAGTTGATGGCACATCTTTTTTTCAGTTGAATTTACTCTACATAACCTTGGACTAAAATATAGAGCACCCACGATACCTTAAAGTTTTTTTAAAGAAATTGAAACATGTTAATATAACTATTAGGTCATACAAAAACAATATTTGCTGGTCACCCTTTGCCTTAATTACTGCAGAAAAAAAGCAAAAGTACTTTAGGTAGAGAGCTGACAAGTCGTTTTACAGTTTTCAGGACATATAGCGTTTGCATCTAGGCACTGGCGGAATTTTAGTGCTTCCTTATGTCGCGGCCACGAAAATATCGCCACTCTTGAAGCGTTATTCGCTGAGAGCGTTAATTCACGGCGACTTATAGTAGTGATGCATGTGCGTGATTGCATCGATACAAACGCGCGAATCGTATAAATCCCACGTAAGTTGTTGTAAGGCAAAATACATTTTTTGCTTTTTAACTTATATATATCCTATAGGAAATAAACTATTTTCCCAGATTTAAATCGCGTCTATTTGTTTTTTCAAACAAACCGACGTTTCGGGCCCTTTGCAGGCCCCATGGTCACGATCCCATAGTCAACCGTGACCATGGAACCTGTAAAGGGCACGAAACGTCGGTTTGTTTGAAAAAACAATTATACGCGATTTAAATCCGGAAAAATAGTTACATTTCCTATGTGTAACAATAGCGAAAACCTAAGTACTCGTTATGTCTACTTTTTTATGTAAATTGTAAGAAGTCCCTTGAAGAAAGTCCCTTAATGTTATGTTTACTCTCAAACATGGTACCTGTCATATACATAAGAAAATGGTCATAATATTTAAGTTAAAAAGCAAAAAATGGTATTTTGACTTGCAACAACATTACGTTGTAACGGAACCTTACAACGTAATTAAAAGTATTAAAAATTTAACACAAATATTTCTCCAACAAATATATCGCACTGCTATTACAATAGTGTTATAACTCAAAATATGTGAAATCCAAGATTTATACTATTGCAGCATGTAAAATTTAATTCTCTACATGTCAATAAAACCGTCGTAGGGAAATTTGAAAAAAAAAAAACAATTAAATTATAATGTGTATTTAACTCAAAATGAGACAAAATGTTCGTGAACTAAGTTCTGGACACTTACTCAAAAATATTAAATTATTTTATCCTTTTTAGTTGTAAATATATTTGGCAAGTAGGATTATTTAGATGTCTGTAATAAACTTTAAGTTATATATATTTTTTAATAACCTTTCATGAGAAGTGAGTAATTCGTTTTTCATCGATTCTATAAAAATACACTTTTTGAGTTAATACACTGTTGTGTTAATAGTGCGATTACATATTTTTTAAATAATAATTGATTACAAAACATTAAAACCACCATAGACAAAGTTTGTTAAAACTATGGCAGCGTACATCGCATTTTTGAATGATGAGGGACGCAGAGAGGTGGGCACGGGAAACCGATACCGGCGCCGGCGCCCGCCTGCAGACAGCGCTTCAACGTCCTCATAGTCAGTATACGCTCGGCTTGGCCGCGCTCACGATGTAAAAATTCCGTTACGTAATTGTAAAAAATATTTTTTTACTGTAAAAATAATTCTTCTTCTTCCAATCACATTTAACGTACGTAAAAGTTGTGAAAGTGAAAGTTCCCGCTTCAGGGTAAGTTGAATCACACACAAAACACTTGTAACGCTTTTGTTTGCTAATTTTCATGTTTTGTATTGTACCAAATTGTACTATGTCGATATTGCAGCTCTTTCTTTGATTATATAGACATGTGTAATGTAAATTTGAACCATAGTACCATACGGTTTGAGAAATTTTGAAGATTACATCATCAAAGTTTCAAAAATTAACGAATAAATTTAATTGCTTAAAATTGTATTTTTTCACCAGACGTTGTTTCCTTTGGCTTATTTAGTTTTTATTATTTTCTAACAATAAGCAAACGTCTCGGCCTTCAGCCTTACTACCTAAGTTCTTTTTTTTAAATCTATTTTTACACAATTTAAACTGCAACTCCGTTCTGGTTGCGCCATCGACAATTGCTAATATGTAGGTGCTCCCCTAATTTTCTTTTGCCGTCTGTGGGCTTTCAGAACGGAGGCAAAAGGATTATTACTACCAGTTGGTTGTCCGTTACAGGAATTACCTTCGGAGTGAATTACCTTCGGAGTGAATCATCTTCGGAGTGAAATATCTTCGGGTTGGCAGTTACTACCTTGCTGAGCTTCTTCCGGGCTCATAGCTTGACTACGTCCGGACTAGGAACACATCCGCTGAACGGCATTTGCTGCTCGTCCTGTGACCCTTCTTCTGCGCCGGCAAATCTACTGGGGAGTACCATACTCGGAAGCGGAAAACCTAAGGTCTTAAGGCACGATACCACGACCCGTTAAACCTAAATTCATGTACCTTTTTTTAAATTTACATTTTAAATTGTTTTTTTTTTTATTATTATAATTAATTCAATTTTCGGATTTCTTGGTTTAATTTTCTACCCTCATAGGGAAAATAAAACTAGGGAATCGAACCCGGTACAACGTGGGAGGTATCGGTTTGTATCGGTGCAGTCGCGCGTTTGCATCGCTGCTTAAAATCACCGTGTGTAACCGCTCTTAGGGTTCATTGTGTCGCGCCTTATTTTGCGCTTTAATAAACCTCATAAATCTTCAGCGGTTTCAGGTTCAGCGACAGGGCAGGTCAATCGAGAAGTACAGAGATAGTTATTCGAAACCATGCCATTCTATTACTATGGGATACTGTAGTAGCGAATTGCTCAAAGAATACTAAAGAGATCGGTGTGAATTTTTCACATTCCTATGATTTCCCTAGCTCATGCAGAATCAGCGTACGTTGTTTTACATTAAGGTCACTTCTTTCGAGGCACATTAGAGAGATATCAACAAATTAAAAGTGTACTGAACTGAGAAACAAATACTAAAATGAGAAAATAACAAACTTCATTGTGTTCAACCTTGTGTTGTGGTGTGGGGGTCATTGTTATAAACCTTAGATTTAGATTAGATTAGATGCCGAAAAATATATTCTTAAACAGTAGGGCCTGTTTGCAGCACGTTCATAATTTATAGCGTACTACTTTTTTATGATAGAATAAGTGCGCATTCGACCTCCAACGCACCTGATGGAATGTACTTTCTTTCACTTTTTGGCAAGGCTGTATTTCATTTATTTTCATATCTAAACAATACTCTCAATAAAAGCAACAATAGCATACATTCAACTTTCACACACGCACTTTCGAACCAGTTTCAAAATGAATAGTTGTATTTTGCTGGTTTTTGGATGACAAGGTATTTGTGCATTCGTGAGCTGTATATTATAAAGTGAGAGTTGATGTATGCTCGGCGTAGTCAATTGTATCAACTACTCGAATGAGAGACTTATAGTACCACAAATGTAAGACCTATAGCATAGGTGGCGCGAACTGGTAGCGCGAATTTTCTGGAAACCCGGAGAATCAATAGGAAAAGGACAGAAGGTTTAATTTTAGTAAGTAGGTGGCGCAATTTTTAACAATGAATACAAATGCGGGGATAAATAGACACCTTCACGGGAAACTTGTTTTATCCTGGACAAGAGTCGGATTTTTAGATAGATCTCTGAAAATCTACCATCACGTAAAGGGCGTCAGATGCTAGCCTATTTTCAGTACTAACAAAGGTCTTATTTTTCCTTTTTCACGGTGCTACGCATTCGTGCCTGGAAATATGTTTGTTTTTTGACAATTATACACAGTAGAGCGCGTATTTTTTTTTTTCATAGACTTGGAATGGTGACCTTTGACCTCTATTATTTCAATTCACTGCTCGAAATTTGAATATAAGATTAAAATTATTGTTGAACTACTTAGCTTCGCTTCACTAGTAAAATAATAATTTGAGTTTAACACGATCACATCAGTCCATGAATCCACCTGGAGTTGCAACTACATACTCTGCCGCAGTTAATTGAAAGGGCGCTTGTGACAAAATCTCAAAAACGAGAAAATAATGTTTAAAGAAATATATTTAAATATTTAAAGAAATGAAATTAAAATATATCAACTTTTCTCTTGCGGTAACTTCATACTAACTACCAATTGTTTTGGAAAAATGTCTCATTTTCGCCCTTTCAATTAAAGGCGGCAGTACTACTTTAATGAGAAATATTTTGGTTAGTCTTGTAGATTAAGGCCCTGATATTTTTAAACTTCTGAATTGGGTAATCTTTTATAGGTGTAAATTTTCAAAAATTACAAAATAATTTGGAAATGTTACTTATGTACTTCTAATATAATATTCTTCTAATAATATAATCTTATGTCTATTACTGTGAGAGTAAAAGACACAAATTGTGGTGGACTTACGGGGTTGACTTCGGCTTTTACATGGGGACTGTGAACGTATTAAATTGTGAATATTAATATTATTATGCAATTATCACTTTCCATTTCTAAAAGGCAATAGTCTCATTATTTTCGATTTACCTTTTTGAACAGTGTAATAAGTACCAGATTGAAAACTTGATTTCTTAAAATAAAGAAGTTTTAGTTATGTTTAAGTTTTAGTCAAAGTTGAATGAAGATAGACTGCCTCTGTGGCCGAACGGTTACCATGCCGGACTGCCACGCAGAGGTCCCAGGTTCGATTCCCGGGCCGGGAGAAATATTTATATGGCCTACATTTATTTCTCTCGTGAGTTTGGGTGTAATTTGTGGTTGTCTATGTGTGTGTCCATAGCACCCGCGACACAGGGATTCCCTAGTGCGGGGCTATGTTGAGTATGTGCGTACTTTCATACATTTCACTCACGTAGCGCTACAGCAAAAAAACCGTTAAAACCATAATCAAAGACATGTAACAAAAGTATTGAGAAATTCGTGAGGTCTGCTGACTCGATCTGTATCTCAGATGGTAGAGCGGTTGCCCGATTGGCATGCAGACAGATGGTAGTGTCCAATCAGATCGAAAGATTTTTATTACTTATAAAAAGTTTTATAATGAAATTATTTTTTCCGATCTAAAGACGCGTATATTTGTATTTTCAAATAAAATATACCCGCTCATTCACATCACAGTTGAGGGAGATGGTATTAATTATCAACTCGTTATGTCTAATGATATGCGAGTATATTTCCAATGCATACAATAAACAAATGAGAATGTAAACATAGAGTAGCAGAGTATATCCATAAATTGACCTATGATTAAACCGAGAACTTATTAAGTTTTTTTTTAAAGTGAAGTGACGGTACGAACAAGTCGTGCACCTGATGGTAAGGTACACGCCTGCCCATAACGGTTACAGTGCCACTCAGAGCTTTAAATTGCAAATATCCGAGAGGCACTGCCATTGCGCAAGTCACCCTGAGACATAAGTTGACAAGCCCTAATACCAGTCCTCAACAACAAGACGATAATGCTTACATTACTGCTTGGAGGCAGAAATAAGTAAGGTGGCAGTATGTACTTCCCTGGACGAACTCTTTCGCAAGGGGGTCTACTGCAATTAAAAGAACTCGTAAATTTTCAGAAACAGTTTAAATATTTGTGTACAAAGGCGAGCTTATCCCATAAAGAGATTTTTTCCAACTAACCTTTGAAAATCTGAGAGGAAAGTTGGTTTTTGGGGTGGCACTAAAAATAAATAAGTAAAGAAATGAAATATACTATACTCAATAAATACACAGATAAATTTAATAAATCAAATGTACATACGAATATATATATATTAAGTAAGTAATATTATGTATGGTTCATTGCCACAGGAATTCTGTTTAAGAAGTTACAATTTCTTCACATTTAAGATGCTGTAGCTCCCAACAGGCATATGAGTTGATGATTCAATATAATATCAAATTATCTAAGCTCTTGAACCTATTTTCAAGTTTTTAAGTATATCGAGTGGCTTCCCGAAATAATGGCCTGTCACGAAAATATAATTCATTAAAATTGTGGCGTATCTGGAGCGCAAAGCTTACTGAAAGCTCTCGGCTCGATGTTTTCACTTGATTATTTTTAACCGACTTCAAAAAAGGAGGAGGCTCTCAATTTGACTGTTTTTTTGTATGTATGTTACGCGATATTTATGAACCTAGTTTGTTGATTCTTTTTTGTTGGAAAGAGGGGTGTACCTCAGTAGGGGTGCTGTTTAAATTTGAAGAAAATATTCCTTTCGCTTTCGCACACTTGCGCTTTCGCACACTTTCCGGTAACCGATTTCAATAAAACTTTGTAAATGCCTAGATGCAATTCCACGAATTTTGTGGTCGGTTTTTTAGTACACTGAGATTTATAACATATGGATTATTTTATCCAATGAACTGCGCTTTTATTTAATTTTCGATTCAATTTATTTATCCGTACTAAGTTTACAAAGTTCTTAAATAATATAATGTTAGTTAATAACATATAGGACCTAAGATCATTAGTATAATAATTATAATATTATTATTTTACCCCGGCATAGCAAAGAAGGGCGGAGGGTACCCATTTCATACAACAATCTCTAAAACAATTTAAAAAATTTAAATACGCTAGCTATTATATTATGCCGTATAGACTGGACAGTGCCTTACAGAGACATTGGGTATCGGCTGTTATAAATCCTAAATATGTATATTTTAGTTATTAATTTTGATTTCTTTATGTATGTATTATTTATATTGAGTTCTTAGGTTTTCGCGATTGTACGCGTATATTTGTTTTTTCAAGCAAACCGAAGTTTCGGGCCCTTTACAGGTCCCATGGTCACGGTTGACTGAGGTGTTAGGTGGTGCCGCAGGTCCGGTGTGAAACCACCAACAGTCGAGCGAAGACCTGCCATCTTACCTTACGTGAGAGGTGTTACAGACAAGATCGGAAGAGTCCTCAGGCGCGCATCTATCCAGACCTATTTCAAGCCCCTGAGGAAGATTTCTCAGTTCCTGGGAGCCGTGAAATGTAACATCCCCTTACAGGATGCAGAAGTTTACAAGCTTGACTGTGAATGCGGTCTCTCTTATATTGGACAAACAAAGCGAAGTATTTGTACCCGCGTCAAAGAACATATAGCTGATGTCAAACACCGTCGCGTAAACAAGTCTGCAGTCTGCGAGCATGTCATGGATAAACTTACTTACACATTCAATGAAATTTGACAAACCCCAGATCCTTGCAAAAGAAGTCCGTTATCTACCCAGGATGCTGCGAGAGGCCGTTGAAATTGAAAAACATCCTAATTTCAACAGGGAAGATGGTTTCTCCGTGCTACCAGTTTGGGATCCAGTATTTCCTCTAATGAAAAATCCCAAACAGACATAAGACTGCAGTACTAATTAATATGTTTTAGTCTATTCTCATTTCTATTAATAATTAATAATAAATTGAACTTAATAAAAATTCATTCAATAAAATAATTTGTAAAACTTAATGTAGCGTAAATTGGAATGTTTTCTTTGAAAAATTAAAAATAAGGTATGTAATTAATAATTATTGTAAGTATAGTGAAAAAATAGGGTGGTTTGCATCAATATTTGACATAACTGGTTGAAGACTGTACCAGCTCAGTCAACCGCACTATGGAAAATCGAGGTCTGTTTCAGATAAAAAATCAATAACTTTCTTATTTGTTAAGATAGACTATTGAATTTTTGCACAAGCATAGAGTATTAAATACTGCTTTAGTTAAAGTTCAGATGCTATACTTTTATAAGCGTATGTTTATTTTTGAAAAAAAAAAAAATTTAAAAATATATTTTAGAAATAGCTTTTATTTGATTACCTTAAGGACAACGCTACTTATATTATTAATAAAAAATCATGTTTAAGCTCTTATCTATTTAATTAAGAAATTAAAAGTTATAAGATTACAAACACATATACTAAAAAAAGTTACAAAATACTAATTTAAAAGTAAAATTATGTTAGAAATGTATGTATGTCAATGTGTATATTATGTTTTATTATACTTGTTGAACTTCAGGATCCAAAATGAGTTCATTCACTTTTAAAAGATCCAGGGTATCTTCATCAAGTGCCTTCACACATTTCCTATGTTTTTCTAAGACTGGAAATGTACGGATCTGACGTGTAGAGAAGAGTATGAAATACATCCTCATTTGTAGCTGATCGAGAGCACTTCCTGGCATGATGTAGGCGAAATTTTTTATACTCCTTATTACGGGATTCTTGTGCATCTTCGGGAAGTTGACCAATAGGAATTACACCAAAATGCTTAATGACACTTTCACCATGAATCAAAATTTTGTGTACTGAAGATGGCATGTAGTACCATTCATAATCACTTACATAAATCCTGGCAGTTTCCATGGCATATTTGCCAAATTTTTCTGCATTTATAATTACGCCTGATGAAAGAGCTTGTAAAATAATATACAACCTTTTGATCAAATTCACATCCACTCCGGTGATTTCAGAAGAACAATTTGCGCTGTGAAAAAATCGTCGAGCAGTGTTACCGTCATTGGTATTACCACTTCCTTGTCGTGGTTTGTCGATGATCAATCCTAGCTCCTCCCGAAAAAGTTTTTGTACTAAGGTTTTCTTTTCTTGCTTTTGTCTTTTCTTTTCTTCACTTGTGGCTGACCATGTCCGAAAAGAAGGATTATATGAGATATGTAATACCATTTCCATGCAACGAATCCAGACATGCAATGTGGAAAGTCCGTATTGATATGCATTTTCATTTTCTGGCCTACTAGTGACTTTAGTCAGATCATTCATTTGCCGTGGAGTAGCTCCACAGATTGCACACGTGGATCCAGATGGTGTATCTGTTAATACTTGAGCTACTTTGCCATCTATCACAGTAGAGAAAGAGTTCGTGCTTCACATTCACTCCTTCACCTTCTTTATTAATTAATGATGGCCGCAAGGAAATTATTTGGTTCTTTATTTCATCAACAACAGCTTTAGTTTTTTCAGGAGTTTCTTTACAAAATTCTATCGATATGGGCCGACAAAAACGGACTGACGAAGGCACTGGATTTTGCCAGATTTTGGATGTCGCCAGTAAGCTCATTGACTAATTTAATAGGCACTAACGACGTGATAAACAAATTTGCATCAGAAACAAGTTCAGACTCCTCTGGAAGTTTTTGTTTGTAGTGACTTTGACCAGATGAACCATCACATCCCCATTTACTGTATATAACTAAAAGACACAATCCATTCTTATACACCGAATCTATGGCCAAAATCCTAGCTACAGTGTGGTCCAATAAATCTTGAAGGTTTAGTACTTTTGCTTGTGTATTTGTAAATTCTATTGCTGTAGATGGTGGATAACATGTCTGTTTGATTTCTTGTATTTTATAAAATGGTGGGAATAGAACACAGTCTCATTCGTTTGTTAAATTCCTTAAGTATATATATTGTGCTTTCGTTAAATCTAAGTCAATGAAAGCACTCAATGCTTCTTGACCCATCAGCATTTTGCTCTCGCTTGCGTTTTCTATGAGATTCAAATATAGAGACTTTGTATCATCACGGTCAGCAAGCCTTAGTTTTTCCACGAGTTTTGCTTCTTCTTCTCCTATTGAACGTAAGCCCTGAACATAGGCATTGCAAATGTGTTCAAAGCCACATTCACTAAATAGCGCGGTATTTTTTCGTTTTTTGGTTGATTCTGATGAGTCTCCATAAGAGACAGTCTTCCGCGTTTCCCAGAAGAAGTAGATGGCGTGATGTCAGGAGTTACTTCTTCAATGCTCGGTAAGGTTATCAAATATTCAGAATCCAACCAATTTTCGTTCTTTTTTTAGAAACGAATCCTTTTTCCTGGACGCTTCTGCCCATCGTTTATTAAAGGAAGGAATGAGATTTATTTGAACATCACTGATAATAAAACACATGTTATCTTCAGAAACATGATAGTTTTCTTTTAAAACTGTTGATAGGGTTTCAAGTATTTTTCCTCCTTCAAAGTATGAGAGTAATAATTCACGCTTGGAACACTTGAAAGAATTTGACATTTTGAAATTCAGTGATGATACGTAACAATCAAACGTCTGTTTAGTTTTATTATCAATTTGTAATAGCTTTATTAAATTAATTCACTCTTCTTATATAATTTTCTAATTGAGGGTAGTGTGCATTTTGTTGATTAAAGTAGTACCACAAAATAAGTGCAATTTGTAGAATTTTAACCCTGTTATCAATAAATACCTACAATTTATTGAAATATACCGCAAACTAATCAATTCAATAGTACAACATAAGAAACCACAATAGATAGCGGTTTTCCGTTTCTTGACTTATATCGTAGTTTTCGCGATAACTTCTAAAACCGCACGTATCCGCAGCTGATTTTTATAAACGTTGTTTATGAATATCTGAGCTATAAAACAACACCAAATGTAAAGCACCGGGAGACATCGGTAACTGTCAAAAGTCTCGATGAATTTCAAATACGTACCTTTTGTTTCCCCTCACTTTTTGTATTTTTTTTTTAGAAAAATAATAAAACAATCCACAACATTATAATTGCTTTAAAATCTATATACTATGGGCTTTTTAGAAATATATATTCGCACAAGTTTTTGAAAGAAATGAAATTTAAAGTATTGAAGCGAACAGACCTGAAATAGACATTCTTACGAATTACAATTTCTCACATTAAAAAATATTTATTCCAAATGCAATTCACGCAAAATTACTGCATTATATTAAAGTACCACTCTAATACAATTAAAAAAAAATTAAAGTGCGTCAGTAACGACTTAAGTAAAAACGATTTTTGATATGCCGTTGTTCTATCATTTTCCATAGTGAACCGTGACGATGGGACCTGTAAAGGGCCCGAATGGTCGGTTTGTTTGAAAAAAGAAATACACGCGATTTAAATCCGGGAAAATAGTTTCATTTACTATATTTTATTATTGTATTATTATTGTGTAAAATTATTACTAACATAGTTGTAGGGTTTTCTTGTAATGTACTAATACTATGGACCCACCCCCGTAGTCTTTAATAAACAATTTTGAATTTGAAATTTGATTTAACTAATAGCATTTAACTACTACTTATTTTAATTCTATAGAGAGCTATTTGTTATATTATTATGTGACAGTATAACATATAACATGTAGCTGCAGCATATGCTGCTTATTAGATGCATATTTTGCTATAATTCTCAAACAATGCTTTAGCGGGATGATTAATTCTGAAATACCAGAAGTATTTCCCCATAGTATAACACCGCATTTTAACCATGAATATGCGTACGCATAATAATGATGGTTAATGTTTGATTTTAGAACAAGTTTATCTATATGTAAACTAACTTGTAAGTAGTTCTTGTGTGTGGTAATTTATTTTTAATGTCATCGTATGGTAGTATGGTAAATGGTATAATTTTTGCATTTTTCCTCAAGAGGGCTGGTAATAATAATAACATAATAATAACGCAACACACATATAGCCCCGCACTAGGGAAACCCTGTGTCGCGGGTGCTATCGACACACACATAGACCACAATAAATTACAACCAAAATCGCGAAAGAAATAAATGTAGGCCATACACATACTTCTCACGGCCTGGGAAATGTACTCAGGACCTCTGCGTGGCATTCCGGAATAGTAACTGTTCGGCCACCGAGGCAGTGTCTGATCTCCATACTACAGATTGTAACTCAGAAAAAGGTCAAAATCCCGTCTTATGTCTAGATGCAGTGGCGGATTTGCAGTCTTGGCGTGAGAGACATAATGGCGGGTGTAACTTAACGGATCTTGACAAATTTGGTATCAAAAAAATGTACCCAATTTGTATTATTTAGTACCTCTGTTTAAAAAAATTGTACCTCCATCAGAACGAAGTTATAGCAATATCAAAGGTACACCCGCCGTATTGACTGTCAATATGGCGGGTGTACCTCGGATTACCAGTATTTATTTAATAGCTATAAAAACTTCTTGTTTCAATTATTCGTACCTTAATAGCACTCTGAAGTAAAGGAAACTCCAGCTCGATCTGCTGGTTAGTTTCTGAGAAATAAGGCAAAATATGTTGAGATTTAAGAGTGTCGTGTGCGCTTAACGAATAACATATTTGGTACCAAAAAAATGTACCAAAATTTATACTATTTAGTACTAATTCTTAAAAAAATTGTACTTCTATCATAGCGATGTTATAGTGACATCTTCTTTTAAATGTTATGGCTCCATCGAAATAATCAATGATTTTGCCAATGTCAAGTAAAAATAAGTATGTACGGTAGTTTAATATTAGGGGTTAAAGTATGAAATTGCCGTTTTATTGCAATAGGTT
>NW_020653200.1:2869503-2913895 GCF_003589595.1 Hyposmocoma kahamanoa
TTAGATTTTCAGTACAAATCGGCAATTTCATACTTTAACCCCTATTATAAAATGGCGATTTTGCCAATGTCCTGTATATAATAATTTATTTTAAAAAATTAACGAAAATATTTGTAGTGACATCATAATTGTAAATATTTTCGTTAATTTTTTTTTAATGAATTTCCGTCATTTATTAGTGTAGGCAAACGTTCCATCTTACAGCCTCTTCATGTGTCAGCATTTTTCCTTGTTTTGATGTAAAAGGTGACAAGCGCCTATTCTTATATCGTCGGTTAAAAGGTAAAACTCATTAAGTGACATTTTGTTCAAAAACTAGATTTTTTCAATTTTGCTTTATTGGGAAGAACATCTATGACAAGAAAAATTCAGTAAGTCTGTGGTGTCCTTCATGTTTTAATACATACCAGTCCTTTAGTGATTTTTCATAATGAAAAAATACAAAATCTTAATTATCTCCCTTTGGCCAATTAGGCTATTAGTGAGTTTTTTTACCTTTTAACCGACGATATAATTTATTTGACAAATCTGTCAGGATCCGTTAAGGTACACTCGCCATTGTGACTCACGCAGTCTTGGCCGCCATAGGCTCCAGGCCTTGCGGTCAGTACCAGGATCCGTTCAATAGTTTGAGTTTATCGCGACCAGACAGATAGACGTTGTGATGTAGAGATTATACATTACATTATAGATATGTAACATATCTATATTTTATACATAAAATGTACGAAAGTGATTTAGGAAGGTATTGTTATACGATGCGGTGCAGTGCGGCCAGCCATAATGTTCGCGAGCCTTTAGAATATTTAGGTAATTTGATTTATTTCTTGTTATAATTTGTTCACTATTGGCCGCCCTGTGCCCGGGCGTACTGGGCCTTAGGGCAAATCAGCTAGTGTCTAGATAGCACTCTTCAATAGCCTGGAAGTCCTGGAATTCCTCTTTAATATGAAATATAAATGGTTAAAGCCATTACAAATAAATAGACGTTGGGTTCGCGCTAAAAAGTGTCCGAACTTACAGGGCGTTAAAATCGTATACAGAGCGTCAATCACGCTTTAGTCTTCTGCAATGACATTACAATTTAAATTCAACGTTTTAGCTTTTTCATATTCCTTTACATGTCACTACGTTTAAATAGGTTGACTTGGGACATTTTTTTCGTGGTTTTTGTATTAAGCCTGTCGTCCATTTATTTCTAAGTCAATGGTTAAAGCGGTCTGTTTTTTTCCTTGTAATATTATTCAAATAATGACCATGAACTAAAATTATTTTTTGAACTTTAACTAATATGCGTACCTATCCATAGATGATATATATAATATATATACAGAACAAAAATCTTTTTTAATAAAAAATCCGACCTCAAAAGTTCGTGGAATTAAATCTATTGGCCAAGTTCCATTGAAATCTGCTACCGGAAAGTGTGCGAAACCGGATTCATCCATTAGTTTGCCACCCTTAGAGGTGGAACAATTTCTTCAAATTTAAATGGAACCTCTTCTGAGGTATCCTCTTTCCATTTGATTTAAAACATTTACTGGTTTAAGGGGGTGCCTAGTTAATAGCGGGAAATGTTTAAAGTTTTTTTTTTATATGATACCTAGAGACGGAACGAATAAGATGGTTGCGCCTGATGGTAAGCGACACGCCTGTGCATATCAGTTGCAGTGTCACTCAGAGCTTTAAAACACAAAAATCTGAGGGGCACTTCCACTGCTCCCGTCATCCTGAGACGTAAGTTGATAAGTCTCATGTGCCTGTAACTTCACCAGCATCCTTATCTTTCAAAAACCGGAATGTAGTAATGCTCACATTACTGTTTGGCGGTAGATATAGGCAAGGTGACAGTACTTCCCTGGACGAATCTCTCACAAGCAGCTTTACTGCTACAAGGTGCTAAATAGACACAATGGTTCGGCGTATTTCTGAAAATTCGCAACAGAAATCCGCTGTGACTGTTTCGGTCAACGGAGCTGATGTCGCGTTCTGGTGCTACAGAGAAGATCAATCACGAGATACATCACAAATCACTATCCGGAGTTTTGTTTTTTGGAAAATTAGGGCTCTTAACAGTAACATCATCGTTGTTTTGCATTTTGTTAATAATGAATGACTTAGCCTAATAAGATATTTTATATTTTCACGTGCTAAATGTTACGCGCTTGTGACATGGCAAATAAAGCGTTTGAACTTTGAAAATAGTTTAAGGAATCTGAGAAATAATCCACACAATGAATTCGTTCAGTAATTATATTTATTTTACTATTAGCTAGCCACAATTAGGTACACTTTTTCCCAATTTTCCTTGCGACTACACGTTTCAGACGACCAAAAGCCAATGCCTCCAACACGTACCTCGCTCAGCCTCGTTTACCCCAATTTCATTCCCCCCACGTCCGTTCGATTGGTGTTGCCATTTTTAGAAAAAACGAAGTCCCAATATTGAATGTCTTTGATTTTAATCGAAACTTATACTGACCATCCTGAAGTCGTGTGTTATACAAGTTTCAGGTGGAACCTTACACTTGGCGATGCGATTCACGTGACGGAGGTGAACATAAGTACGTTACAATATAATTAATAGACTAAGACAAAACTGTTTCAAGTATGTAAATATTAGTAACATCTTTGGAAAATTATAATTTTAGGTAATCTATTTCTAATCTTAATGATAACACATTGATATGGTGTTAACTAGTAACCTGACTAAAACAAAATTATCATTAAAGTTGCTAATAAACATTGTAGTTATAATATCGGGTAATTTGTTGAATTCTTGAAACTATTATTTATCCATCAATGCTAATGACATTACATAATCCAATTAAGTTTCCTACTACTACTAATTATATTTCCATCTAAATAAAAACAAAAAAAATGTATCCAAACATTAATCCAGTTAACCATACATTTAACTATCCATTTAACCATCCATTTAACCATCCTTTTATTTATCCATTTTTATCCATGGTTATCCATCCAGACATCCAAGAAAAATACCCATTCGTCAGATACTGTAATATTTTGAATCAGGTCGAGCTCAAATCAGTCAAACAAAATAAACGATCCTGTGATTAGTCTGTGGCAGAGTGAACACAATCTATATTTGGTATAGATTTGATACATAATTAACTAACAGACAACAATCAAACATTATCACTACAATAAACTAACAAATAAGAATCAAGCATTATCACTAGAATATTTATAAACGGTGTACACTACTAGTACTATGTAATTATTTTATTAATCTGAGGTGTCTGTGTCCCCATTACCCTCATCATTACTAGTATCAAATTCCTCATCGTTATCGATTTCTAGAGAGGCTATGTATCCACATAGCCTCTGCCAGGGCTGCATTCGATCTGCGGCAACAGTTGTTTATCGCTTGGTTTTCATCCCTTCAAACCCTGCGATCGGACCAACCCTGTGTCGGTCATTGCCTAAGACCTTGACAACCCTAAATGGACGTTCATATGAGGGCATTAGCTTCGTACTTTGACCATTATTTTGAAAAGCGACCTTTGTCATTTTTACTAAATCACCATGATGGTAAGTACGGGTAGGTCGTTCTCCTTGATTATAGTATTGCTTTTGTTTATCCTGAGGCTTATCAATTCTGCCTTTAGCTTCGTCACGAATAGAAGATAAATATGTGACTTCTCGCGATTGTTTAGTAATCTAGTTCAATGCCGGTTTACGTTCGCTGTTTATTTTCTTACCGAACAAAATATCTGCTTGCGCCCTGCCGATAGTTGTCTGTATTGTATTGTTCAGACCCTATTGAATCCTGCCTATTTTCTCGTCCCAGTTCCTCTCATCGTCTCTTGAGGTTCTGCGCTGCGAGAAAGTTGAGGATTGTTCTGTTGTAGCGTTCAACTTGACCGTTGGACCTCGGACTAGCAACCGCATTCAAAACGTGCTTTATCCGTGGGTCAAGTCAGAACCTTCGAAATACATGGGAAGTGGAACAGGAACCGCGATCGCTTATGAACCTATCAGGAGCTCGGACGATATCAGAAATCTGAAAAACCCTAATCACATTTTGTGCGTTCGTGTTCCAGACAGACTTGATAAATACAAATTTGGTGAACGAGTCTACGACCGATAGCTTATGAGTATTTCCTCGCTTTGATTTTACAAAGGGCCTAAGGTGGCTGATGTGCAAGGTGTGGAATGGTACTCCTACCTTCTCTGCAGGATGTAATAAACGGTCGCGTGCGTTTGAAGTCCTTTTGGCATACGCGCAATCTATACAAGCTTCGACGTATTTCTTTACCAACCTCTTCATTTTCGCAAACCAATAAAAAAATTTTATACGCTCTAAACTTTTTTCAAAACCTACATGCCCAATCTCGTCATGGTTGATTTTGCACAACTGTCACCTTGCGCCCTTTGGGATAACGCACCTAACACATTCCTTATCACCCCCTATACGTCAGAAAAGTTTATTATCTTTAGGACGTAATTTTCCTTGATATATTCTAATCCTTTGGGATTAAGTCCGCTACTGACAACATCACGAATTTGCTTTAACTCTGAATCACCTAGCTGGAGTGTGAGTAACCGATCATCGTTATTTATAGTCCTCACCATGGGGTACTGTTCAGGATTCTGAGTCTCGGGGTCCAGAACTGGATTCCGTGATAGTGCATCGACGTGTTCCATTTTTGTACCTACTCTGTGCTCGATAACGTAGTCGAACTCTTGTAGCGCTAGCCACCATAGAGCAATTCTCGGCACGAGGTCGCGTTTGTCTAAGGTTGATCGGAGTGCGCTGCAATCCGTGACCACCCTAAAGGTTTTCCCTAAAAGAAATACTCGTAACTTCTTAAGTGCGCAGACCACAGCCAAGGTCTCCAGCTCGTAGGAGTGAAAGTCCCTTTCATCGGGCGTTGTCTGTCGACTATAACAGGCTACAGGATGGATAGGACCTTCACTCCCTTGATGTCGCTGCAGCAAAATACCTCCGACTCCTAGTTTGCTGACGTCAGCGTGAAGTTCTGTTTCTGCTAAGGAATCATACAGAGTAAGTACGGGTTGTTTCAAGAGATTGCCCTTCATGGCCTCGAATGAGTCGTCTTGATCATTCATTACCCATCACACTGATGGGTAAAATTGGCAGCTGTTGTTCGGAAAAGCTTTGACCAACAAGCATCGATTTTTCCAAGAACTCGTTGTCTACTACTCTACAAGAAACAATAGCACTAACGCCATCAATTGATATGCCAACCTTCACAGACCCCCTACATTGTACCAAGTTGTTTCCGAAACCCTTCAGCATAGTTGGGATACCGTCATGATTAAATCCTAGCTTAACTAAATCAGACAGTCTAATCAAGGTAACTTCGCTACCAAGGTCAACGAAGGCTTCCAGAGAGACATTACCGACATATCTCTTTTACAAATTTGTCACATGGATATGAACTTGAAATGAGCATGGTCTTAGGCATCGTGTCAGTCTTTGTTGATCCTGGATTATATTGATTAGATCGATATACTTCGGGTTTATGCCCCACTTTATTGCAATGGTGGCATTTGGTTAGGGGCTTGGGACATTTCGAATAGGGGTGACCTTTCTCCTTGCAGTTGTAGCAATAAAGATTCGGCTTATTACTCCTTGCGTTCGTCCTACTCCCCTGCTTATCATTTAACATATTACTATTCCTATCTCAAAATGATTGTTGTAGATTTACGGGTAGTTCCCTATTACTACTCAGAAGGTATTTCAAAAGCTGTTCAGGTTGTTCGCAGCGGAGTGCCAATGCACTCGTTCGCATAGTCCTATCACTAATACCGTGAATAATGCAGTCTACCTGAAAGCCTAGCCTAGCCTTTCCGTAAAAGTAATTTTGATTGAACTCGTTTGGTTTACTTTTCCACCTCAGCATATCTTCTAAAACCTGTCCATAATTTTGTTCGCATGGGAAAGCATCCATTAAATTGACCTGCCATTCTTCCCAACTGATCATTATAGAATTGAGGTTCTCATACCAGGTTTTAGCTAACCCTGTAAGTTTTTGCATAGTGAAATGCGCTAAGGTCCTTTCGTCCCAGCCAAAAACCTTGGCACACTCATTAACCTTTTTTAGCCACACGTCCATGCTCTGGTTTTTTTCAGAGGGATTACATTCTGGAATGATAGGAAATGAAACTATTTTTCCGGATTTAAATCGCGTATATTTGTTTTTTCAAATAAATCGACGTTTCGGGCCCTGTACAGGTCCCATGGTCACGGTTGACTGGGTTTGAAAAAACAAATATACGCGATTTAAATCCGGAAAAATAGTTTCATTTCCTATGTGTAACAATCGCGAAAACCTAAGAATTCTGGAATGATATTTGTGTGATCCAAAGGCTTAACTTGTGGACTCAGGTTTTGTGGCTGCGACGAACAGGCATCCTTAATGGAGCTAATTATTTGCAATACTTCTTTATCAGTAAAAGTAATAGGGCTCGTGACTTTTTGCGTTCCTGTGCGCAGCTCGCGTCGGCCGGTTTACTGCGACTGCGACTCCCGTGATTGATTCTGTCATCGTCCAAATCGCGCCATCCGCTGCGGTATCGACGCTGATCGTCGTCACGCTCCTTCTGCAGTTCCAGTTCCAGTAGCTGCGGCTGCGGTGGCGACTATAGCTGCGGCTACAGCCGCGACTTCGCCTGCGTGTGCTTGCACACCCTGAGCGGGGTGGCTGCGCGCACTTGCCTGGCTGGTACGCGAACGGTCCCGCGTATGCCACGCAGTCGCAGTACCGAACCGAGGAATTTGGAGACTTCGTATACCAACATCCATCCATGCCCTGAAACTCCAACAATTTACCCCATTTTCATTCCCCCCACATCCGTTCGATTTCGGTGTTGTCATTTTTAGAAAAAGCGAAGTCCCAATACTAAATTAAATTTTAATAGAACCTTACAATAGTGACTGTATACTGTCGGTTTTTGTAGAAAGGGCGAAAACGCCATTTTGAAAAATTTTTCAGGGGAGTATATTTTACTATTTTGAACTATTTTAAATTCAAGTTCGAAACTGAATCTAACTACAACCAAAATTGAGTTTTAAAACAAGGCGTAAATACACACATCAAAAGTGTCTAGGGATCAAGTACGTTTAAGAGTATTGCTGCAATTAGGGTTAATTATATTAACTTTTTTGTATCGCTATTGATACTTTTTAGTGAGTTTTAACATTTAAATAAGGAATATTGTTTAAAATTCGATAATAAGAAGAAAATCGATTGTCAATGTGGTTTTGTATAAAAATGAGTTATAGCGTTTTGACAAAATCATTACAATATCTGCATCGGAACCGAAACAATTTACATTATTATGGAGAGACGACATCATTTAACCCGAGAAGTGATGATGCGAGCCGTCGGAATGTTGGAAGCTGGTTCCAGGCAACGTGCTGTGGCTTTCACTCTTAACACTACACAGAGCGTCATAAGTCGCCTCTGGACGCGCTATCGCATGACGGGCAGCGTGGCCGAGCGACATGGAGGACGATCTCGCATCACGACTCGCAGACAGGGCCGGTATATCCAAAATACTGCTCGACGGAATCGTACCATGACCGCCATGATGTTGGTTACGAGGCTCCACGGCTCCTCAGGTTTGCTAATAAGCGATCAAACAATCCGAAATCGTTTACGTGAAGTGGGTCTGCGATCCCGAAGGCCGCTCAGAGTTCCACCTATTGCACCCTGCAATCGCAGGACCCGTTTACGATGGGCTCGCGAACACAGAAACTGGGAGGAAGAAGACTGGCGCTATGTGTGCTTTTCGGATGAATCCCGCTTCGGTATGAGACCGGATACAAGACGTACTCGAGTTTGGAGAACATCTGGACGTCATGAACGTTTGAGATATTGGCAGGAAGTTCATCCATATGGTGGGGGAACAATAATGATATGGGCCGGTATTTGGATCGGCGGAAGAACCGATCTCATTTGGATCAGGGGTAACCTCAATGCTCAAGTTTACGCAGAGAGGATTGTTTCAGATGTTATCATCCCTTTGCGAGGCCAGTTGGGTGATTCATTTCAACTAATGCATGACAACGCACGTCCGCACACGGCTAGAGTCGTAACACGCATTCTTGCCGAAGCTCGTATCAACGTTCTGCCGTGGCCTGCTCAATCGCCAGACCTCAATCCAATTGAGCACGCATGGGATATGCTTCAAAGAAGAGCTGTGCCGAGTATGCGTACCGTACATACTCTACAACAATATTTTGACTTGTTACAAAACACATGGGCGGCCATTCCTCAAAGTGATTTTGATGAACTCATCTTAAGCATGCCAAATCGCTGTAATTGTGTGATTCGTGTTAATGGTGGAAATACAGATTATTAATTTTCTTATCTTTACAATAAAAATGAGCAAAATCATCATTTTCGCCATTTTTTTGTCATTTAATTGACGCCGTTAATTTGAGTTTTTTCCCACAATTTGCAAAAACATCAATTTTAGTTTATTTTTATTAAATATAGGGGTAAGCGGTTAAATAAAACATAAGCATTAAAGTAAGAAGTCGTCCTGGAAGACTGGATTTGGTAAATATTGCTTAAATAATTTTTATTTCAAAAATATTCACTTGATCCCTAGACACTTTTGATGTGTGTATTTTGAAACAGGCGTTAAAACCTAAAACATGCTCTGAAAAATTTTTCGAAATGGCTCTTTCACCCTTTCTACAAAACACCGACGATGTATTTATATTTAAGAACATTTAGTTGAAAATTTAGTATGGAACAGTTTATAATTAACAATAATGTGCCAGACAATGACACCAATACGATACCTGGTCTCAAACTAGGGAATTCCCTGTACTATGTTTCATGAAACAGGCATCCAACTAATCCCCTCGTGGTGGCTGCTTCCAACTACGTCTCTCTCAGGAAACACCCGTACCGTGCTCATAGGTTCCGTCCACCCAGGGAAGTTTTCAACAACCCTACCATTCTCCCCACGTTACAGACTAACCAGATTGCAACACACACTCCACACGAAATGACCGTGCTCGCGGCGCGCGGCGGAGACGAAGAGCCCTAGGTCAGCGTGTACTCGGGCAGGTTCACTCCTACAGCACGCCGCGCAGTGGCGGTCAAATTTTAGGGGCGGCTAATCGTGCCAAAAATTCACTGATTATAATAAAATAAAATATAGAGATGTTACATATCTATAATGTAAAGTATAATCACTACATTACTACATATTATCAATACCGCAACTGTCTGTCTGTCTGTCTAGTTGCGATAAACTCGAAAAGTACTGAAAGGATTTTCTTGCGGTTTCCACCAATAGACAGAGTGATTCATGAGGAAGGTTTAAGTGTATAATTTATTTAGGTTTTGTGTAAGTTGCCTGAAATATGACGATAAATGTTGAAGATGGCGAAAAAAATCAGATAAAGTAACAGAGATACCTATATCAAGTTAATGTTCTAGAAAAATATTCAAATTATTAAAAATGTTAAATAGTAAATTTCTGAATCGATTTCGACAAAAATTGGCAATAAAGTGAATTCATTATAATTCACACGCACGCACGCGCACACACACGCACGCTCACACACATACACGCACACACACATACACGCGCGTGCAGCAAAATCTAAAATGTATATTTCATATTTAATACCGTTCCCACCATAGATCACAATAATATCGTTATAAGATTATTACAAATACGTAATAATATACGTAAGTTGTGTTAAATGTTGAGAGAGGACACGGATCCTGTCACAGGTTATACCTAGCTCAGATGTCAGGGACTTCATTATTATGTTGTAACAATTTTGTAACAATAAACATTATTAATATTATTTCAATAATGAAATGGGTTCAGAACCGTCAGCTTTTGTCCGGTGGCGCAGTCATGGCAATCAGCGGCCAACTGCTAAATCTGTTTTATAAAAAAAATCCATGACCAGCAAAGCTACGAAACTCCGGGGCACTACCAAGTAGACATGAGCGCCCCGCCGCGTTTTTCCTCGCGCCGCCGCCGCTGACAAATGCAATAAATGGCCGCGCCTTTCAGTTCGATCAGGCGCTCCGATCGTACGCACGCGCACGCTTCCGTATTGTATGTGCGAAAATGGCGACGCCAGAAAATGACTTTTCTAACATAAAACTTTTTTTTTTTATAAAATGTAAGTTCGTATTTGACCTCAGTGAGATGTCACCTGATGGAAAGTAACTTTGCGGTCGACGATGGATGAATGCCTATTCACTATTGCCATGAAAAGGCCCAAGATAAAACGTTCAGAGAACAAGTATGCTGGCAGGGAATTCCACTCCATAACAGATCACCATATAAATGTGGAAGCGTAACGCTTCGCGCGAATCTTTGGAATATCCACAACATAGAGGTGGAACCCAAGTCAACGCCTAGTCCCCCGGTGATGGAAAGGGGAAAGCGGAATTAAATCGTGTAATTCCATCGCACATTCTCCGTGATATATCCTGTAAAATACCGATAACCTGGCAACTTTACGGCGGTGTTCAAGGCTCTGCAGCTTCGCCTCCACTAATTCGGAGCCACCTATCTTCTTGGCACGGTTGTTAATTGAATCAAAGGTGGCCAGTTGGTTTGTAACAGAGCCGTCCTAAAGGTGGCAAAAGTACTCCATGCACGTCCGGACTTGTGCTTAGTACAGATGAAGCAACTGTCCCTATCTACCGACCCGAGATGTCCCTATCTACCGACCCGAGAGATAGGGTTTTCCGAAGAGACTACGGGCTCGACGGTAAGACCAGGGTACAGCGGGCGACCGGGCCAAGCCCTCCGCCAGTGATACGCCTTTGCGGGCGTTTCTGGCGGACCCGGATTTGGGTATGGACTCGCTAGGGTTTGTGGTTAGCTGCAGAGACGGACATTTATTTTTTATTTTTAGTCGGTTTTGTTTATATTTCTTCATGAAAACGCGGAAAAATAATTGAAAACAACGTAATTATAATATTTTTCATTATTACAAACTTTCTTTTTTTCGGCAGTTAAAATTATATGAATGTAAATAACATTAAGTACTTTAACATTATACTATGATAGGACGATTTGGAACATTAATAAAGAAAGAGATGGCATTATACGGTTCAAAAAGCGTTATTTTTTTCCGCCAAGTTAGTCAGCGTTACTGTGTTCCAGTTTTGCAGGGTAAGGTAAGGGTGCTGGTGAAATTACAGGCACATGGGACTTGTCAACTTATGTCTCAGGGTGACGGGTATAGTGGCAGTGCCCCTCAGATCTTTGCGATTTAATGCTCTGAGTGGCACTGTAACTGTTATGAACACGTGTGTAGTTTACCAACAGGCGCAAGACTTGTTCGTCCCATAACTTGATATTATAAAAAAAAAATGCCGATTACAATTCGCATGGAAAGACCATTGACTTACAAATAAATGGACGACGGGTCTAATACAAAAACCACGAAAAAAATGTCCCAAGTCAACCTATTTAAACGTAGTGACATGTAAAGGAATATGTAAAAGCTAAAACGTAGAATTTAAATTGTAATGTCATCGCAGTACTGTCTAATTTTGCTTGCTTCGCTGTCAGTCGAACAAATGAAGACTAAAGCGTGAATGACGCTCCGTATACGATTTTAACGCCCTATAAGTTCGGACACTTTTTAGCGCGGACCCGACGTCCATATAATTGTAAGTCAATGGGAAAGACGCAAAATTTTATACAGATATAGTTTATGTTTACGACGGAGTATCTTATAAAGAGACTCGTTTAGTGACAGGTCGACGTTTGCCTGAAAGGTCTCCATAAGATACACTAACGTCTTTGTTCTGCCTGGTGTCAGTTATAAGCGGTTATCCGTTATTAGTCTCACCATGTCTTAGCATATTAGGTATATTAATTTTCAAATCATTGTATGGTTTACTATTAATTATCTATCACGAATCATAATATCAATAATTATAGTGATCTCACCAAAAAATTGATATGAAAAATGGTCTAGTTTTCGTTCATTCTTTGTTTAGCTAATCCTAAATCAGTTAAGTTCAAAGAATTCTACAATAGGAAATTACTATTAACCTGTAAAGATAACCATATGGTTGTTGCAGCATGTGAAAAAATATATTTTTTAGTTATTTAATTTAAGAAAAGGTGTTTCATAAACACAAACTGAGTTTTATGTTTTTGGTCATGTAGGGAAAAAATTATTTTGTAATGTTACTTTTTATTTGTAACATTTTTAATAATGAGCCAAAAAAAAAAGGCTTTGTAGTCAATCACTTACACATACTAACTGTCGCAGTTTGCATTTTTGTATTATAAAACAAGCCTCTTTGTAAAAAGGAGTATAAATTTTGGACGTACAATCATATCGGGGATTCATTAGATTTCTTGAGTTATTAACACGCGACAGGTCCATGTGGAGCTGGCCGTGTGAAAAGCAGAGTATATCCATTCGTTTGGTCAGCGCAATCCATCATTTAGAGCATATCATACAGCAAATGCATCTTTTATTTTAATCGATTGGTGAATCGATTTAAAAGTAACAAATACTAATGTCTGTAATGTTCTATCCTTTAAAATATTATAAGTACATCATCTTTACCAATGATCTGAGATTGTAATAAGTATATAAGTATTGATTGCAAATTTTGGCAAAATTTCACCTTCAGTTTGGTCCTAAAATGACAATTCCTCACAGTATTCAAATGATATTTTATTTCAGAATCTTCCATTCCATGTAATCAACATTTATTCATAATTTTCATGCAGTGTTATACTGTATAATAGTAGCAGATAGATCCACAAAAAAGTAAGAAAGTTTATAAATAGAAAATTTCCTCGAGGGCCTTACCTTGGGGCGTCGTGCCCAGAATGCTGGCAACATTCCCCTTTGAAATTAAACTTATTCTTTGGCGGAAATAACTTCCGACTTGTGGTCAGCGGAGGCTTCTACGAGGCGATCCGAAAGCTAGAAGTTTCACCTGTGGTCTCCAGGGACCCAGGATTTCAAAAGGCACAAAGCTGTAACACTGACTAAGGTTGGCGTATTTAAACTTTTTGCGGTTCTCGGCCACTCTGGCCACAGAACCTGTGCCGCCCACGCTTGCAAGGACACGGGAGGGGGCTACAGTGTCCACACAGGTTGCGTCCCAAGCTTCCATGGATCGATAGTCATACCGTCAGCCCTCTTACTGTTACTACGACTGATGCCAGTGGGCTCGAAAACTGCCAGTGCTGTTGAGTGTTGCGTGTCGGGATATGAGGCCAGCGCTTCGAGTACACGAGAGCTGCCTCGATCAGAGGCAGACAGCTAGTATGAGGGAAACACCATCTAATAACGGGCCGATGTTGGCCGAGAGTAGTGCCTGTAGCCAATACCCAGATTCCTTTAAAGGTGGCTATGAGACGAGCCCTTTCTCTAAGGTCGCTGGCAGAGTGTATTATAAGTTTTATTTCTAAACTTTAATCCAAGCTTAATTATTTTTTTACAGAGAGAAGTGAGGTTGATCTGAATAGCGTTGCCCTTCAACTAAGTGTTCTTCAGCGATGTTACCAAGACCGAAATACTTAGCATTAAGGATAATTTAAGAAAAAATGGCATCAATTAATTACTGCTTGACATTTGGAGGTGGTCTCATTTTTCACCCAAGGCTTTATTAACCTTTATGTGAGATTTAAATTTAAAGCGGCACATCGCATTATGTGGGATTTTTCAAAACGGCCAATCATCTGTGTTAGTAATTTTTTTCTAGTAAAATGAATTTAATAGGACGCTTCTGAATGCTTTTGCAGACGCAATACTACAAAAAAGTTGCCTAATTAACAGCAATTTATAAATAAAAAACATATAAATCATCGCTTCTTAAAACTTTTGGGCTATATGAATGTATGTGAACCAACTTTCATTATTTATCTGCTGAAGTTGCACTTTGTGCGCACTGGCAATTGACAAGATTAAAATGAATCCTCTTTATAACAATTATAACTGTAACACGGTAATCATGCTCGGGTTGTTGCCCTCTCTTTTGATTTGGGCAAATCCCATTATATTATCCCCGCAGGATTTTCTTGTTGAGCTGTTACAGTAATTTTGTACAAGTTGCTGCTATAAATATAATTAAAATTCAGCACTCCACGAAAAATTTCGCCATCATTTCGCATTGCATTTTTCTTTGTGAACTATAGCCGCAATGCCAATATCACCAAAAGCAATTACAATGTCGCTATCGAGTTCACAGGTTTCCACGATTGTTACATATTGGAAATGAAACTATTTTTTTCACATTTAAATCGCGTGTTATATATCGACAGTGAACATTTGAAACGTCGTAAGGAATACTTTGTCGTAATGGAAAATGTTCCTTAGTACAAAAAGTCGCTTACGACATTTCGAAATTCGATACATCGTTGAAATTATTACCCTTATATTGACGGTGGAAATTTGAAATGTCCTAAGAGACATTTGTCGTAAGGTCATTTTCATTTACGACAAAATGTCCCTTACGTTATTTCAAATTTCCACCATCGATATGTATTTGTTTTTTCAAACAAACCAACATTTCGGGTATTTTATTGGTCTCATTGTCACGGTTAAGTCTATGCACGCGGCGTATTTTTTACGCGTGTATGACGCGCATTAACGCGATTGGAACGACGTTCAGTCGCAGCCGGGGAACTTTTGCATGCGTTCTTATTGAGCCTCTACGGCGCCGTAAACGCGCGTTCGTGAAACGAGTCTTGTACCCCCGGTAAAAAATACGCCTCGTGTAAAGGTTCTAAAGGGCCTGAAACGAAAAAAAATGGTTTTCTTTTCAATAGGTACAATCATGGTACAATGTCGATGGTAAAATAATAAACATTAAATAAAGTTCAAAAGTCACTTGTTACAAAACCGTCTTCCATTTAGCATTACTACGGTATTTCAAAATTAAAACAAAAATTTACAACAAACAGTAAAGAATCAATGAACACGATGAACAAGAAATCATTGCGTTACCTACATTCAATAAAAAAAATCTTTGGGCCCCTTAAAATTATTATTTATGCGAAATATTTGAATATTTGTTAAAGTCGGTTTTCAAAATGGCCACCATGGTTTGCCAGATTTGACGATTTTCCGCGAAAAAAGTCATTAGATTAAACTATCTATGATCTGGCAGTATGGCCAATTAGAGGCCTTAGCCTGTCCCGAAGCACGACAAACGTTATTTATGTAACATTTCTAGGACTGGGCCAGTTTTCCTATTATAATATAGGTATTATATTGTTGTTTGAGGCTCCGTAAGTCGACAACAAAGCACCCTCGGTATAAAAAAATCAATATACAAATAACATCAAACAGTTGGTGGCAATCAAGGTGATACAAATCCAAAGAAATCAATAACCTCGATATTACCAGTGGCATTAGTTATGTTTGTCAACAACCTAATCGTTTAATATGTGGGAACTATTAAGTATAATTAAATCGCCGAAAATATGACAGCAGTCACTACGTCAATACCAATCTAGTGGACAATGTGATCAAAAATAATATTGAAAGAAAATTGTTAGTTGGCCCATAATTTCGTGCAATTTTTGTCATTAAGTAACTTTAAACGAAAAAAGAAGTAACTTTACTGTTCATCCAAATGCAAATTTCATCACGATGTTTTCTTCATAATTATACATAGCAACATTCCGCCACGAGAATTCGATCCGTTGTCGCCGATATCGCCACTCTTATGTTACATATCTCGGATTTAATATTACGCGGAAGGGTTACTTTTAAAACTGTTCGCAACTCGTAAAATTCAATCATAATTGTCTACTTTCATTACATTGATCACGTGGTCTCCGTAGGGGTCTCATTTATATCATCTCCAAACAAATACAGTATATTCTGCTCGTGGACCTATAATTACTTCTTCGATAGAGGCTTTTTCATTAGGTAATCCTAGGGAATTTGCACAGTTTATCAATTTCGCTGTATATTGTCGTCTGTACGTATCGTAAAAGGCAAAAATATTACATCCAACTGTGATAATTTCTACAGGTCGTCGGTATACATTTTCTGTTTTTACATTCAGGTCTTCGAGTTCATTTTCCTTTGGAGCCAATCCACATTCAACGGCGCTTATCTATCTTTATTTCACAATTGTGGGATATGTCCTAGGCTTTGTAACCTTTATTTGGGCATTTCTCTTAGAAGGGCTAAGTTCTCTGACTTCAATGGTCGATTTTTTTTATTTCAGGAAAATCATTGAGCGGGAAGGAAAAGGAACTCATACTTACATAAGATTTGATTTGGGGAACTAGATTATTAACAGTTAATGAATGACATATTTGATCCACCGAATTATATTCTCACCGAAATCAGGATAATATAACAAAAGGCATAATTTTTGTGTAAAAGATTATGAAAAAGACAACAAACATATTCAATAATCTACATAAACACTAATTCCGAGTCACCTACAATCCTCTTTGCACGCTTGTCAATTGAATCCAAGGTGGCCAGTGCGTATGTATCATTGATATGCAGCAGAAAGAGAGTTGCGGACAGTACGGAACCCTGAGGATCTATCGCCCGATGTTCCGAAGAGTAGCCTTCTAAGACCACGAGTGGTCTTAGAAGGTTTCGATTCGAGATCGAACGTTCACTTAAGAAATCGGAAACCCAATTGCAAAGGTCAGAGGGAAGTCCATAAGAGGGAAGCTTGCTTAAAAGGTTTGCATGCCAGACCCTGTCAAAGGCTTTACAAATATCTAAAGACACTGCAAGGGCTTCGCCATGTCTTTCTATAGCCTCGTTCCATAGATGAGATTCGTACACAAGAAGTTCCTCAGTAGATCGACCTCGTAGAATTCCCTACTGGCGATCACTGAGGAGGTCGTTGTATTCAAGATACGACAGGAGACAGTTATTAAGTACACGTTTCATAGCCTTGCAGAGTATGGAGGTCGCTTAGATAGGTCGATAGTTGATAGGGTCAGCTCTGCTTCCTTTTTTAGGCACAGGTTGCACGTTTGCAAGCTTCCACGACCTGACGCGATACAAGCGTGTGAGAACAGGAGACAACTCTGGCGCATAGTTACGCAGGACTATTACTGGAATCCTATCTAGCCCGCTGGCTTCATTCACGTCTAAACTTCGCAGAGTTCTGAGTATCTCTTTTTGGCGTATGCGAACTGGCACCATACTGCTGCCAGCGTGACGTAAAGAAGGTGGTAGGTTCCCTGCGGCATCTAGACGTGAATTTTCTGCAATAGACTGAAGCAAACAGATTCGTCTTCTCTTTCGCAGTATGAGCCAGCGAGCCATCCGACCTCAACACAGTTGATAAGGAACTTGGTAAGGAAGGGCGGCAAAAGTTTGATTCGACCGCCTTGGCAAGGGATCAAAAAGACTAGCTGCCTGCTGGAAAAGAGGCAAGTTTGGCTCCTATGCGGCGCACATGGTCAAACTTTGCCCTGCGTAACATTCTTCTGCACTTCTTGGCGGCCTTATTAAAAACTGTGTTCAGATTCCGAGTACTCGGAGCTTTGCGCAGTCGAGCATCTGCCCAAGCTTGGTATGTCGACTGTTTTTGTGCTTCAGCACGACTACAGTCAGCGCTAAACCAAGGACGAGTTTGGGGTCCATTGAGTACATCAGAGTAAGGTATGTAATATTCCATACCTAAACACAAGATCTCGACTACAGCATCAGCACAGCTCGACGATATATATAAAAAATGGCGCATTTCATCCCAATCTGCTAACCTGTATCGCCACAGCCGTCTCGTACCACTAGGACCCTGTTTCCAGGTAGTAGGTAGACCCCTTCGATATTCAAATACAGCCCTCTGATGTTGGTGAGGTGCACTTTTAATGGGAGGACGTGCAACCGCTGTGAAAAAATTATTCAATCCGGTTGCCAACCGGCAAGGTGGAGGCGGCATTCCGGGGTTTTTCCTTGGTTGGCGGGGCAGCCCTTCACGGGTTGCTTACCCGCTAATTGGGCCCCCAACTTGCCACCGTCGGCCAGCGGTGCACCGTGCTTCGGATCCCGCTAGCCTCCAGAACCGAGTGTTGAGTGTGGCAGTACAAGAAGCTACTTACTACTCGTAGTTAGACGCAATGCAACTGTTCATACCCAACCACCTAATGGCAACTCCCGAACTCGAGCCGGAACACGGATAAACCATTTGGCGACTCGACTGCGTCGGGAGGGTGCTAACTACCCACGGCCGAAGCCTACCACCAGTAGTTGTTGCTCTTTAGCACCACTCTCTTGTAAGTCTCTTTAGCAAGTCTCTTGTAAGGTCTCGAGGGTATACCTACGGAAGCGAGCAACATCAACCCCCAACATAACGATGACATGACGCGGTAACTCATGCAATTTTAAACTCTTTTCTTCCGCTTTTTCAGCTATAATTGGATATAACTGGAAAATTGTGAAAACAATAATATTAACTAACATTTATATGAAGAAACGTATTAAATTCTTGCTTTTCAAAGAAAATATGACTTCGGTGGCAATTTTTCCCAACTTCGGTGGAAGCTTTTCTGAATTCGGTGGCATAAAATCCTCGAAACCAAGGCCACGGGACTCAGAAAATATATGTTTTTATATTACTAGTATACGACAATACCTCTAAAACCAATAAATTGTTATTAGATTTTAGTTGTCACGACTCATATTATAAAAAATATTACTTACAACCATAAAATTTAGTTTTGAAATATCGTATACACTGAATTAAAATATCAACCTGGACCAAATCCATCGAATTACGTATTTACACGCAAAAAGTCCAAAATAAGGCAACAAATCATCCACCTGTTCAGGGGGGCGATGGACGAATAATACGAACGAATTTTGAAGCTTCTAAAATGCTTCACGTGTGATATGTAGGGTGATTAGTAACTGCCATCGAATTCCCCCATAAGATTTGGACACGCAGCAATCTTGGTATTGTGATAAAACTATAACCTAGTTTATTGTGAAATTCAGATCATTAGTACTGTTATCTAATTTATTATACGTGAACTAAAGTTTAATATTGATATGCGGTCTCAATTCTGAAAAAAATGACACTTTGTGTTGGATTTTTTGTGTTGTCCAGTTTTAGGTATTTCGGATTTTTTCCATTAGGTTCGAAATGTTTATTGGGAATATTTTGTGCTCTTCAGTTAGCTTTTGACTTTATATACTCTTTTTTTGTAGGATTTTGTTTTGATAAATAAGCGGAGTTTATTGCATGGACACAGAAAATTGCGGCTTTGGAGAAATGCCCATTTCGTAATATGTCTCTATCGAGGGTGAAAACCAAACCTGTCAGATTGCGGGCAAGCAGTAGATTTAGCCATTTAGTTTTATTCAAATACTACCTAACTAGGTACCCTAAAAACCGTGGTGCCGTCACAAGCTGGTTATGATGTTCAAAAGACGATACTAAAAAGCCAATTACTAAATTGATATTAATTTAAAAAAATGTATAAGGTAACGCAATTAGGTTAGTTCTGTAATAAAAAAATATGCGTGTTACAATAAAATCCACTGAATGGCCTTGTCCATGATTTACATATATGTAAATATGACAAAGCATATTTAAGTAAAATTTTAATATATTATGCATGTACACACGCCAGCACATCAAGCTACACATTGACGTATCTTGTTCCGTTGCGTTGGAGGCGATTTTCGAACAAAAATGTGTAGTCTGATGTGCCGTTGTCCGTACATATGTTAAACACTTTCTTGTACCACAAAATAAATTACAAATTTTAACAAACAATTTAACTGTACAAATGATAACATCCTATTAATGGGTCTCATCCACCTCGTTCGTCATTTTCACCTTTATTTTTGCCAGTTTTGGCAACTAAAGCTGTTCTATAAAACCATTCAAATCTTATACAAAAGGAGGTTTTATAACAATACTTAAAAACATTAAATTTGAAAAGTTTGTTAAAAAATATTCAGTTAAAACTAAAAAGATTTGCGTTGTGCTGTTAGATGTTGTGTTGTTTATTAAATGTATTTTTTTTTTTAATTTTGCTGTCCAATTGTTAATATTTGTTTTCGTGATAAATTTTATACCTTACTATGATGGCACACAAAACAATAATCGCTTGTACTACAGAGATCCTTTTTTAAGAAGGCGTTACTCAATTTCAAAATGGTTTGGTGTCTGTCATTCTACCGTTCAGGGGACCTGAGTTTCACGAGACTGGCTCATTCAAAAGGAGATCAGATCAAACGACCGATGTATTATCGTCAGCCAAGTTTTAAGAAATTTGAAGTCTACTTACACAACATCACAAACAATATCGAAGAAGTGAGAGATTTAAGTAATAACCTGTGAACTGACGGGAGAATACTTCTAGTTGAAATACACAGTCGAAAACCATCTAGGGGTCTAAGTTACCTTCGTGGTGAATGTTCACCGATTCCACGGCGCCGACTCAACCGGCGAGAGGTAAACCCGGTTGTTTAGTGGGGTAGGCCCTCCAGTCTGGAGGGAGAGTCCCCAAATAACCCCTGAGTCTCCTTGGGCTCAGGGGTATCTAAAATATTTTCCCCCCGTGAAAAAAAGGGGTCCAAATTACCTACTCCGTATAGCCAGATTAAGGTTTGCTCAAATTTGTACAACATGGACTCGTGTGAGCTGAAGTTGGGTTTCATTTTTTGATGGAGCTAGAATCTCTTTGCCTCGGTGAGGACCGACGTCGCGGAGTAATAAGAAGACCTGAAAGATCGTTACGCACTCATATGTTTCGAAGCGACTACGCCCGCCGTACTGTGTCGGGTCTGTTGTGGTTTGGGCAGGTATAACTTCATAAAGATCTTACGGAGTTAGTTTTCAAGAGAAACGACTCTCTCAATGTGTTGTGTGATACATCAGGCTCCTAATTCTTCATATATAACAAGCACTAGCCGTTTGATGGTGTCTTCATGGATCACAATGCTCAAGCACACGGAGCAGGAGAAGTAGACGCATACCTGGCTGAGGTCGGGATCCCAAAATCCCGACTTCAATCCTATTCAGCATCTACGAGACATTCTGAAAATACGTGTTAGCTTTCTCTTTTCTGGCCCCACATACTATCTGAGAGCTTAAAACTGTTATTACTGCCGAATTTGAACGTATTTCTCAGAAAATCGTGAAAACTCTTATACATTGTGTGCCACGAAGAATTGCAGAAGACATCTCGGGAACAGTAGGCCGCACTTGATACTAAGTTTCTTTTTGTCTTTTATGAATATTGTTTAATAAAGGACAATTCTGCCGGACAATTCTCGGAACGAAAACGGGCACAACTGCTGTATAAAGTACGCATAGTTGCGCCTTTTTTCGTTACTAGGGCAGAATTGTCAGCTAAGTGTCACTTCTTTTTTTGTTGGAATTATTAAGTACGTACCATACAAATTAAACCAAGAAAGGCTAATTTACATACCAAACGTTTTTTAATCGTATCAAATTTTTTTGTTCACTATGTTGCATTAATTTATCATTTCGTTACACTTAATACTTAAGGTACTGAAATGATTCAGAGGTGACAGGTTTTTTCTTGCACAGGAATGTATTTTGAGACAAATGTCAGTTACCTATATAAATAAAATAGAAATTGAAAACAAGAGCTAGTGAAAATTGCGATGTCATCTTATTATATCAGAGGTAGAGTTGAAACCCGAAAAGGCTCACTAAGGCTGTTACGATTTTGAGAAAATCAGACGCGGCTTCGAATGCGCATGAACCGATACGGTACAATGCGTCAAGCGTGTTTCATGATGGCGTTCGCTTTATTTCCTCCAATAAATTAAATGTGGTGAGCGTATGTAGAGCATCCTTGTAAACAAACCCTACTCTTTTAGTGACTGACCTGTTCTATAGCATGAACTGTGCGCCTATAATCAGCACTTTCTCATTTTCCAACGCACTATACTAAAAATGTGTATGTATGTACCCTTGACGCATGTTAATATCCTTTAACATATAACAAGATAAGTTTTCACGAATTTACGGTACGAGTTATTAGAGTTAGTCAATATTCGTAGACATACCTTTCTTCAAAGCGTATACTGGAGCGGCTGATGTCACTCCAGGCGCTCATAGATCGCCCACGGCCTCGATGGTACGTGGCACCCGTAGCTAGGGCAGCGGTGGTCGTTGGCCGCCTCTCCAGTTCCACTTCGGGCGGAAAGTTTACTTTGATGGAGCCTCGAGAGGACGGGCCCTCAGCGGATTCTCCGCCGCCGGAGAATTCCATTTCAAAAGCTGCATATTCGGGTCCCTCGTCGTGATCGGCCTCACTGCCGTCACTCGCTGCAGAGAGCGCCTCGTATCCGTAGCCTGGGCGGGCGCCGCCGCCGCCGCATACGGCCGCGTTGGCCCCGCCGCGGCCGCATTCCGACCCTGCAGCCAGCCTTGGCGAGGCTTCGATGCGGCTCAATGACGATGCCTTTGCCGACTGCCCTCGCACATTTAGCGGCGAACTTCGTGATGAGAAGTGGTTGGAATAACGTAGTTTGCTGTGGCGGAACGTGGTGCCGCTTATGATTGTCGGGAAGGACTAAAACTTAGGTAAATTGGTAAACTATCAATAACGGCTTTCACTGTTATTTAGTTCAAAATTGTCTTTCCACCAATTTATCTTTGTCACACTTCCACTCGACACATCAACAAAATTATTGTAGGTTATTTTGTCAAAAGTATCAATCAAATGTGTTCCATGTATATAATACGAATTTAAATTTACCGCGACAAATAGGAAATCACTACAACAATCATCACAATGATATGGTCAGCTTTGCACTGTGTTGTTAGGAATCTCGATTTTATGATTGACAATGTGTATCACTGTGTCTAATGGTTCAATGAGAAAAAATAAAAGACTTCATATCACAATATACGAGTAAATAGTCGCTAAATGCCACGGTTTGTTTCCGTCTGGTGACTATTCTGTAGTCAAATGGTAAGTTTTGTTAATGGGGCAGCTAAACAATACAGCAGTATAGAACGTACTTTCCATGCGTAAAGCGAACGTCGTGAAGTGAGCTGAGTGCTGGTTGGTGAAGTGAAGTGCGCGCAAATAGCGACGACACGACGGGCGGGGCAGATCGATGCGGCAGTCTGGTGGCGGGTGATAGCGCCCATCGCGCCCTTTCGTAGTTCGCCTGCTCACCGCCTCCTGCTAAACACCGCAAATCGCGGTGCTCACCTGTTTGCGCTTGACTTTTCTTTCAATAATACTACTTATACGCATACGCTTAGACAAGTTTATAGGTACCATGATGATGATGAACAACAAGGATCAAATCTTAAAATATTGTTATGGTTCAGTTCGGGTACTGAGCGATATGTATTTCAAATAACTGAATTTAGATCTGCGCGAATACTGAACCACAGCAATATAGTGTGGAGATACACCTTTGCTTATGTTACACGGGGTTATTTCCAAAATATCCGGAAGCTCTTGACACAGTACGAAAGGGATAAGACCACATATATATAGATGAGTCAAGTATTTACCCTTGTTATATTTTTATTGCGTTCTATGTATTTTGTTTAATGTGTCGTTGTAGGTAGGTACGTACAAAGGTCAAATTATCTATCTTGTGATCGGTATACATAAGTACATAACTTCCTCTTTGGCATTGCCGCGACTGCCTAGTAGTGAACAAAACTCAAGATTGTGTATAAATGCTACCAATTACTCAAATACTTTTGAGTGCCATGATCATAATGTTTACGTCTTTGTTTTAAACTGTTGATACAAACTTCGGATGTGTAAAAAAATTGTTGTTACAATATTATCACGAGCTAAGTTCACACAAAATCATTCATTATGTATCGAATTTCCCTCAGAAGATCTCGTAAACTTTTCCAAATGGAGAAAAGTACGGTGTTAATATTATTTACTTTGGCTCTGGTTCCTGTGGCCAAGGTATTTTATTTGAGTTACGGATATTAACTTGATTGTACGAGTACGAACTTGCAATAAGCTCATCAATCAGTCTCAACTATCTTGACTTGACCTCAGAACAAATAGTAGTTCTACGTGAATTTGTGAACATCCATCTCAGTGTTTGAGTTTGGCGATAAATGATGAACACCTGATTAATGCTGAACATTTCAAAGTTCCTCGTCTTTAGTTAGCGTTTTAGTATACCCGTAAAAATTTATAGTTTCAGTAGATATTATTCTTGTTCCAGTCCGCCATTCCAGGAACGTTTTTTTGGAAGCCGCGCATGGCTATTGACCTGTCCATTCCTACTGGTAAGCAAAACAAAAACATGTCTATAATAAAACTGTTAAAACAAAAACATGTCTATAATAAAACTATTAGCGCCCAGTTACACGAGGCGAAGTTATCGCACCGCGTGCGCCAAATTCAAACTGGACTCGCCCGCGTGTCCGGGACGCTCATTTCAGTTAAAACGTAAAAGTTAAATAAATAGAGCGTATTTTGCCATGACAGTTAGACCGTCGCGGATTCCGCTTGGCGACCGCGCGGCAGTACTTTAAAAAAAGTCAGTGTTATTTACAACATCGTGTATTTTTTTGTCTGTTTGATGCATGTCTGAAATCACTTGCGCAGTTACTCCTAAATAAAACCAACGATATACATCTTTGTACCAATAAAAGGATATGACGCATAAGTCTTAATCACTTACTTAGTAGCAGTAGAGTTCCTTGTGAAAGTGATGTGAAGAAACTTGAGAAAGTCGCCAAACAGTGATGTGAGCATTATTGCGTTCCTCTTTTGAAATGTAAGGGCACTGGTGAAATTCAGGCACATGAGATTTGTCAACTTATGCATCAGGATTACGGGCATTGTGGCCTTGCCCCTCAGATCTTTTCGATTTGGAGCTTTGAGTGGCGCTGCAACTGTTATGGACAGGCGTGTAGCTTACCATCAGGCTTGTACGACTTATTTGTCCCGTCAATCGATATAAAAAAAACCTAAAAATATTTTTGTTAACAAAAGTACCTAATTACAGAAGAGGTAAGCGCGTATATTGCATTGACTTCGAACAATCTCCGATCAATAGATAATTGGACGCATTCCCTGTGCTGTTAATAGTTTTGTTTTTAGTTTTTGTCCTGTATGTTTACTAATTTTAAACCATTACTGACTTCTTTAATTACTAGTACTTATGTGGTCAGTGTTTAAAACTATTATAATTATATAATTAAAATTAAATACAAGTGGTAAGGCGATTGAGAGAAGGGGCTTACATAAAAAAAATATTTTCCAGGCTGTTGTTACTCGCAGTTACTATCCGTACCCGCCCTGTGTTCTCGAGTCTAAAGAAACTTTATATTTGTTGTATTTAAAAAAATGTTAATTGTTTTATCATACTTCATACTGTAAGAAACCCCCGAATCGCTTTACATGTTACCTATTCAGATTTCGGTCAGTATAATCTTCGGCACAAATTATCTCAGTACCGGCACGCTGTGATGGCCGTTTTGACAGATCACAAAATAGTGAGGTCAAATCTCAATTCATTATCGTAAAAATACAATCAAATGCGAGCCGGACCTATAAGTTTTTAGATTTATAACTAGTATTGCAAGGGGTAGTTGATTAAAAAGTTTTAATAAAACGAAATTAAAAATGTTTACTTAATATGTCGTCAATTCGAAACTGCTTTGTTTTGCATTGAGCTTTGACACGAGTTTGTCTCCGTATTGTATTTAATTTTTTAAATTTCGAATTTCGAAACACAAAAAAAAAGTTGTGTTGTAAAATTATATATTCCATAAATTTTACTGCACGGCACTAATTGACAACAATGTACAGCAATTATCTCCTTATACACGAGATCACAATATACACACGGGTCTAACCGAGATTTATTTAGTATGGAGAAACTTATTGAGTGCTACCATAGCATAATAAGAGCAAGTAGGAAAATTCCCGCCTGTGCAGCGTGTAAATGCCTACACTTCGCGCGATGCGTAGGGTTGTTACATTATATTTTAGTTGCATTACAGCACAGACATATATATATCTAGATAGACGCCGCAAGTGTACGTACTTCGCGTGCCCAAAGTAAGTGAAATTCACTTACTTGCCGCTGCACACACACACACTTCAGAACGCGCTCGACCGTTATCGTAGATAAACACCAGTCGAAAACGCGAAAAATGCGTAATTGTGCCATTATAAACTGCAAAAGCACCTTAACTGTGGGTAAACGGGTAAACAGGGACGTTTCCTTCCACGGGCAAGTGATTTTGTAATCAGAAGATGCATCATTTATTTTAAAAATAATTATTTTGGTTTTGTACGAATTTCGAGAAAACAAATATGCAACCGAGTGTATGCCTCATGCTTTGTAATACATTGCGACTTTTACTTGGTGTGATATATTTGTGATCCTTTGTTATATGTTATATACGCCATGAGTATCGAACGAACGCACTTTTATATAATGCATTCAGTTTCGTCGTACGGTCGCTTGTATATTTTTTTGGCCAAATTTAACATTTAGTGATACCTACGTTAGGCAACACGACGAAGGTGGTCTAGTTTATTCCACCTAATGCTATCCAAATATACAGAGTAGCAGAGTTAGAAATCCGAGAAATAATAAAGAAATCACAAAAATTTCACACGAGGCCGTCATAAAGTAAACCTCCTCTGATTAATAAGATTATACCATATTTTGTCAGCAGTAACATTTTCACTTGTCTTGGTATTCATCAATTTGATCAATTACCAACAGAAAACCATCTAGTAAAATTAATGAAGGCAGTCGCAAGTTCATACATTGACGTGCGTATTCATTATTTAAGTTAATCGATAAGATGTTCTATTACAAAAAGATGTTATGTAATAAGCTCATTTCACTGGATGAACTATAATTTCAATAATTGAAGTCGATAAAACATTAAAGTCTTAATTTTTACAAGTAATAAACATTTTAAAAAAGCAAGTAAAATAAAGGACTTAACTATCTTATTCTAGTATTTTTCTATTATACTATTATTACGACTACTTGTAATCAACAAATATACTTGAACAAAAATTATTCTATTTAGAATCGATTAATTGAATGGAATACGCGTGTTTACTCGTATTCCGTGCTGAATTAGTACTGACAAATTTTAAAGGAATAGATGTAGACAAAATAAAGTATGAACTAACTGACAATTACAATATATTTAGATATGGGTGTGCTGCTCGGGCTACGATTTGGTAGTACGGTAGGGACTTAAAATACCCACCATACTACTAGTGGGAAAAGTTCTCGTTAAGCTTGAGCGGGCGGATGAAATCTTATTACGTTGTAGTTGACAATAAATCTCACCTCTATTTATAATAAGGCCTCAAATAATGTGCATAACACAATTTATCAGGAGAGGAGTAATGGTTCTGCGAACAAAATTAATCGATAACTATTTGATGCTTTTATAGGAGAATTACAAGATGTCACATGTATTTCTACGTAATTTGTTTCATGCACATAGCTCGTTTTATTTTTATGACTTTTATGTGGTCGAAACCCTTTTTGACATACAATGATCACATGAGGCTTTATCATTGCCAAGGGTATGAAATACAATATAATATTGTAAGACAAGTTGGTTAAGTAACATTTTCGCGATTCTTGTAATAAACAAAAGAAGGGTCGAGTGCCGAGTCATGCGTCCAAATGGATTTTATTAAGAACATTTCTCTTCGGTGCTCCATTCGTGACGTTTCCGAGTGATGAACAGCTGCCACGTAGGTAGTAAGTACTACGGTAATGCTCCGCTCACGGGATAAAATATTCTGTAAATAATTAACTGTTGTGTCACAAAGCAACTGTCACTGTTAGTCACTGCTACATAGTAAGAATAAATAAAATAAAATGACGGTTTATTATCTTACCACGAGACATCAGATCGTATATTATGAAGTAATAAAACTATCTTTTAATTGAATAAAAAACATACTCTTTAATAGAAAAAAAGGAACCGACTTTCAACTTTGCAAATGTACCCTCTTTCCAACAAAAACCAATTATCAAAAACGGTCACAAATGCCGTAATCGTGTAATCGCGTAATATACACATAAAAAAATACAGTCGGATTGAAAAGACTAACAATATTAAATATAAATAGTAATTAATAGATTCAAGCGTTACTTAGCGGAAGTCCAAGTTGCGTTTGTGTTATTTATGTTATGCGGAGCGAATGAGGTACAATTAACTGCATGAAAAAAATATTCAACAGGAGCACAGCTATTTTGCACCCCACCGGGTTCGCGGAGAAGCAAATTAGTTTCCTTTCACTTTTACAAATACAAATAGTGATTAAATTCGACCAAATGCGCAAAAAGCCAAATGGCTAACACATCAAGATCTTCTCTTGTTCTCTTGATGTACGAGATTTATGCAGAACTTTTTCTAATAATAATAAACTTTTTAATTAAAATTTTATTGAATTGTTATTTAATTATTTTTTGTGAAATTACTCCACTAGTTTGTTATAATTATTAATACAAAGATCGAACACTCAGAAAAAATTCCTTCGATCCGGTCAGATTCGAACCGACGTCTTCTTGCATACTGTGCCAGACGCTATACCAACTAAGCCACGAAACGAACCAACGGACATCACGAATTTTTCTATGTGCTTGGGTCGTGTCTTTGTATTTGGTTTTTCAACGACTATTTAGTCTAAACTTTTAAGTAGTATAAACTTTTTATTATGGACTTATTATCTATACAGTTCGAGCAAAATCCTTAAATTATGTGGACATTTCTCCAAAACCGCAATTTTCTGTGTCCATGCACTAAACTCCACTTATTTATCAAAACAAAAATCTACAAGAAAAGACAGTATAATATAGGTCGAAAGTTAACTGGAGAACACAAAATCTTCCCAATAAACCTTTCGGACCTAATGGAAAAAAAAATCCGAATGGTTTAAAACCTGACAACGGTGGCGTGTCCGAAATGCAGAATCCAACACAAAGTGCCATTTTTCTCAAAATTGAAACTGTGTATCAGTATTAGACTTTAGTTCACGTATAAAAAATTAGATGACAGTACTTACTTTTAATCTGAATTTCACAATAAACTAGACTATAGTTTTGTCACAATACCAAGATTGCTGCGTGTCCCAAGCTTACGCGGGAATTCGATGGTACTTATTAATCACGCCAAGATTCAGAGTAAAATTCAAAGAAAATCAGAAGTGAAGCATTTTAGAAGCTTCGCAATTCGTTCGTATTATTCGTCCATCACGCCCCTGCGGCTGGAAAGAACAGGAGGAGGATTTGTAAACACGTAATTCGGTGGATTTGGTCCAGGTTGATTTGTGAATTCGGTGTATACCATATTTCAAAAATTAAATTTTATGGTTATATGCAATATCTTTTATAATATGTGTTGTGACAACTAAAATATAATTACGATTTATTGGTTTTAGAAGTACCGTTCTCGAGTGTGACGTTCGTACCTTTTATTATTAAAATAAACGACGAGATCATCACTAATATAAATTTATTATGGGGGGTAACGTCCCCATAAATAACAGTAACAAAATTCCAAAAAATAGGTCGTTGGTACCATGCCCGTCTAGATTATGCCGTCGCAGACCGGTGGTTCCCTGCTACTGGTCGATCTGGTCTGGTCGGCTACGAGGGCAGGAACGGTGTCGAGATGGTGGGTGACGGCTGTGGTTTGCTCAGTCCTCCAGGAAAATTCAGGGTAACGAATCACACAATGCATGTGATGCAGTGAACCAATACACAGTCTCAAAAATTGCTTGAGCTTCCTCCGCCAACATAGTGAACACCCTGCAGTTTTCAAGGTAACACTATATAGGAAGTGACCAGGTAGCAATTTAGCGTGTTTTGTGTTCACAAGCAGAGCGGAGTTAAAAAGCATAATAATAATGTCATAAGAAGGCGAGTACTAATTTAAATAAGTGGGCACTAAACATACATACTGATATGACTGATACCCACGGCCGTAGTCGAAAGAGCCAGAAAATCAACAAAATAAATTTACGAATGAATTGCAGCACAAAATGAAATAATAATTAAAATGATGAAACACGAATACAGCTACATATTTAAATAGTGATTGCAGTTTAACTAACAATTACAGCTAAGCTACTACACAATAAAATTAAATAACGTTCAACGCTTTGCACCTACCAAAACTGGGTGTGAGATATCACATTTACTTTTCAGAAAAATGAAACCCGAAATACGTCAGGATTATATTTAAAAGTGTCCGCAACACTAGTGTATTATTAAAAGAATAATATATTCTTCGCCGAGTGCGTAAGACGACACACAACGGTTATATTTCAATGTGAACGCTACTCGGTATCTCCCCGGATGACGATTAGGGGCGGACTTACGAGCGGCCGGTTAGCAGCGGCCTAGAATGTTCCAAACCGGTAAGTACAAAAATGCGCTCGAGAACAATAGCGAGAGACAGTCAGGCGCAGAAATGTTAACACACTCAACATACACTCAACACACTCAACACACTCAACATAGCCCCGCACTAATTAATAATTCCATGATTAGTGCTACTATTAAAATGAGAACGATTTGTAAATAAATAATATAATCTCATTGATAAGTATAAATCGTATTTTACTATAATAAAATAGATTTAATTAATTGTGTAAATATTAGAATTAGTATAAGTTAAAATCATATTATGTTTAAATAGTAATATTATATATTTTAAGTTTATATTTCAATAATTGAGTAAATATTTGTTATATTAAGTCTGTTTTTAAATAAAGTTTTAAAATAAACGTGTAACGTTACACGAGTAATATCAATAATATTTGTATATATTTTCTGAATCCTGGGGCCTTGGATTCGGTGGATTTTATGCCATGAAATTCGGAAAAGCTTCCACCGAAATCGGAAAGAAAGAAAAATACGGAAAAACAAAACAAAAATTAGAAATCAAGAAGATGAAGGATCGTGCTAGAAAAGCAAAGATAAAAAGCGATCGGATTATATACACACATCAAAAAAAGTTTGCGATCACTTCGAAAAACTGAAATCTTTTTTGTTACTGTAGATTATATTATGATTTTTTCTTCTTTTTAGATTCTTTATTTAAAAATAAATTAGAACATAAAACAATGACCCCGTTCAATTGTTTTTTCATATAAAAAGGCTTTCAGTCCTAGCTTACGCTCATTCAGAAATCTGATTTAGTCAATTATAAGCGATTCAAGATATTTTTCGCGGAAAGTTGTGATTGAAAAAATGCCAAGAGGATTATCAGAGGTTTTACGAGCTAGAATAGTAACTTTGAGGGAAGAAGGATACACCACGAGAGTAATAGCACGCAGACTTGCTATATCCCAATCCTGTGTCGTGGCTACGTTGCAGAGGTATCACGGAATGGGGAATTTAGCTGACCGACCCCGCAGCGGTCGCCCAACTGTTTTGACAGCTGCCCAAAAGCGCTATATTAGGTTGCTGGCAGCCCGTGATCCAACAATCAACGCCACTAAAATAAAAGCAGAAGTCAGGGCCGCCTCTGGGCTTGAAGTTAGCACGCAGACCGTTCGCAATTGCTTGCACCAGGCTGGATTACGAGCACGGAGGTCTTGGCGAGCTCCGCTCAATTCCCGGCAACGTCAACAACGAAGATTGCAGTGGGCTAGACTTCGGCAAAATGAAGAAGGTGAGGACGAAAACGTTTGGCAAAACTGTCTCTTCGTTGACGAATCCCGAATCAGCACTCATCCAGATAACCGACGTGTCCGTGTCTGGAGAAGACCAGGCGACCGTGAAAGACAAAGAACTGCCACTGGAACAGTTCAGCAAGGCGGAAAATCGGTGTCCTTTTGGGGTGGCATTATGATTGGAGCTAGAACGCCTTTGATCCCGTATCGGGGCTTCATGACAGCAGACAAGTACAAAGCAGTTGCTATTGATGATATCGTCAGACCATTCCGAGTAAACCATGGGTACCAATTTGTACTGGTCGATGATAATGCGCCCGCACATCGAGCTCAACGAGTCAATGCTGCTCTTCAAGAATACGATATCACACGATTAGACTGGCCTGCCGGCTCGCCCGACTTAAACCCAATAGAGCACGCGTGGGATGCTCTTAAACGAGCAGTATGGAACCGTGAGCCACGTCCCCAGACAGTTCCAGAGCTCAGGGAAGCCGCTATTGAAGAATGGGATAGGTTACCCCAGGAAATGCTGGATAACTTGATCCTCAGCATGCCCAGGAGGATCTTCGCATGTATTCGAGCCAGGGGAGGAGTTATTTTATATTGAATTCACACCTTTTAATAATAAATTGTTGTTTAAGTTTAATTAAACAGTCTTTTTCTTTCTATGAAATTTCTATCACTATTACATTATGATTAATGGCTCAATTTTTTAAAATAAATAATAAAAAATAGTTTTATATTTTAATTTCAAACAGGCTATTCCTATTTAAAGAAAGCATACAACATAGATTTTTTCTTGATAAAGTTAAATTTAAAGAATTATAGGAGCTTATGCTATTGATCGCAAACTTTTTTTGATGTGTGTATGAAAGGATAAAATAAAAAGATAGACAGAGGTATGCGAAGAAAAAGCGGAAGCAAAGATTTTGTAGCTGCATGAATTACCTCGTCATTTATAAAAGGTAATGACAGATATTAATCGTGCAAGTTTCCAAAAATATATTGTTTTTGAAGTTATATATATATTTGATATTAGAGTACGTTCTATGATTTTCTTTTTGAAAAGAGGTACGGAAATACTTCGTGATTGGAAAAAGGCTGAACAGCCAAAATTGAAAAGCAATTTTAATGAATAGTCTTAAGATGAAACTTGTTTGCGTTGCTCCGGTTGAATTTTAAAGCTTGATTTAATAGTTAGTCATATTAGTAAATATTTATGTAGATTATTGAATGTTTTTTATTGCATTTTCCGTAATATTTTATACAAAAATTATGCCATTTGTTAAAAAAATCCTGATTTCAGTAGTAGCTGAATTCGGTGGATCAAATATGTCATTAATTATTAAGAATCTAATTGCGCAATTGACGGAATCTTATGTAAGCTTGAGTTATTTTTCCTTCCTGCTCAATGTTTTTTTTCTGAAATTAAGAAAAAAAATTCGACCACTGAAGTCAGAGACTTTAGCCCTTTTAGGAGAAATTCCCTTGTTAGCATATTTAAATTAACGTAATATTTTAATCTGATTCAAATATTTTCGGCAGCCATTTATACATATATTTCCCGAACCAATGCAATGCCTATAAAAAGGACAATCAGTCTTATCCCTTGACCTTGAATGACCTGCAAGGATGCCGTTATTGTGCTGTCCCGAATCCGTCGAAGTGCGGAAGCTGTTCGTTTTCTGACGATGATGGCATAATAATCATCACAACTTTTAAGTACTAATGGAACGTTTATCATATCATTATTAACAACTTCTGCATATAGTATTATAACTATATTGAGACCCCGTATTGATTCCAATTTTTTTTTTACCGATTTACCTTAGAGGACCTGGAGGAATCATCGCCGTCTTTCGACTGAACTGTGGCATAATTTTGAGTTAAGCCCTTTTTGTTAATACATACAGTACACTCAATTCTATTCTAATGTAGATATACTGTCATTCAGTAAATGAATGAGTTATTCTGTCATGTACATAATAGACTATATTGGCATTTTTTGTTACAATGATAAATTTCGTTCTGTAAAATGACTATATAAACGGAGGTCGCAAAGCGGAAGCGCGCGCGGGCTTAAACTAATTAAGTATTAATTTTATTAAATTTCTGCTCCAGTTCCACAATTTGCTCTAACCACGATACAAAATGTTGGAAAGTATATATTATAGTAGTACTTATTGTTAAATCATGCGACTTTATCAGCGTGTAATTAAGAAAAATGTCCCCTTTACTTAAAGAGCTTCCGAAATAGAACAGAACTACGCGAAAACAGATCCGTTTTTTAAATCATATTTATTACTTACTTTGATAAGAATTCGTACCAAGTTTCGGGATAAAAGACCAAAGAAATCCTTTTCTCATGTCAAGTAAAAGTCTGTTACTTCGGAATAATTTGAGATATCGAGATCTAACAATATTTGTGATCTTACGTAGATGTACTATCACCAAAAATGAAGCCTTCACCCTTTTCTTCGGAAGCGGAGATTGTAAATGGCTCCGTCCCTTAATTTCTTGATTTCCTTAATTTATTTTTATGTAAACCGTTTGTATATATAACAAAAAAAACTATTCATTGATAAGTGCTCGCTTGTGACGCTAAAATAACAGCTAAAGTGGTAACGCATTAAGTTTTCTGACAGTACACTCTGAAGGTTTCATCATAATGTAATCAGCTGCTACGGGGTCTATTTTGAACAAATATAGGTACATACAAAAATCAGTTATACTTGCTTTGACATCACATTTAACATTTTGCTATTTCCAAATAAAATAAAGAAATGTAATCAATACGTTGCCGTATCTGTCCCGTTTTAATACGGCCTCACTTACAATATTCCATTCTTTACTGCTTCATTGCATATTGAAGGTCCAATTCCGGGTCTAAACTGTCGAGTTTTGGGAAACTAAGAACTGTACACGATCAACATTTGCCATGTTTTTTTCGAAAATCTATTGTGATAGTTACTCTCTCATACTAAAACTAAGCCGCAGTACCTCTACCACGAATTTACATAGACAGTTATCGACCGCGTAATATAGTTCACATGGCAAATTATACACCGCCTCCAGCTTTAAATAAGTTACATTTTGTATAAAAAATACTCTATGAGGTTGCTAGTGCCAACTGTATAGTGAATATAGGCCTTATAGGATGGAATAATATGAATCTAGGCCAATACATGTTACTCAGAGATAGTACCGGCTATCCTATACTGCAGATTGAGCAGGGCCTTTTCGGGCGCCAAGCGACACTCGCGACGCCTGTAAAGAGATGGCGTTACTCACGGCGCAAGCGAAGTTAACGGGCTACCTACCTATTGCTTTCCAACGTCATTAGTTGCACCGTTTGCACGTTTGCACCCGAATTTCGATAACTTAGGAAACGATTAATTATCGTAAGCGATTACAAGTATTCCATTTTGATCGCGTGTCTTCTAGAGGGCGCCAAGTGATTGCACCGGGCGTTATATAGGCTAGCCCCGGCGTTGCTTAGCCCTTTCAGTACGGGAAAATTCTTTTCTTTTTTTATTGGATTTGATGTAGCATTTTTTAAGCATTTATTTTTAAGAAAAAAATACAAAAAATCTCCTCTCCCAAAACCCTTGCAAAACCCCCCGATGCACGATCATGGCATCCCGTCATGAACCTTACCAAAGCGTTAGCGGTTTTTTATGACTTAATAAAAATTTTGAATAAAAGGAGACTTATAAAGCAAGAAAATCTACTATATTAATGAAACTTAAAGTTTTTCACATGTTTCACATTAAATATAACAACATATGATTTTGTTATTAATTAACACAAAATACTAACTAATCGAGATCGTTTCGTTGATTCGTCGTCAAAATACTCACGAAAATAAGCAAAGGGTGGGCGGCATCCAGTCATAGGGCGAGATGGGTACCTACCACAATTGATCCCTATCATCATATGACATTTGCCTCCACTTCCTTGATCTATGTGGTGACGGTGGGTCAGCCGAACGACTTCGCCTTTCTGATTATGACCGTTCCCGAACAGAAGTATGGCTTTATCTCTCAATCATTCGAGACTTCTTGTCGAATCGCTCTTTCCGCTACCCAGTCGAAGACGCACTCTCCTCCCCTCTAAGAGCTAGACTCCCGCAAGCCTCTGCCCTCTTGCCCCTCCTATTCTCCCTGTACACAATCGACATCCCGAAGTACCAGTCAGTAAATCTCGCCTTATTTGCCGACGACACTACGCTCTATTATTCGGCGCGCAGCTCCAAATTAGAGTCCGCAGCTCTTCCAATCTTCCACCACACGCCTAGGCGAGTGGTTTCGTAGATGGAGAATCGAAGTCAATTCCGACAACAATTCGCGGTCAAATACTTAGAAGTTACGCTCGATAGGAAGCTGTCATTCAAAGCACACGTGAAAACCGTCTGCGCCCACTTTGTTGTAAGCCACCTCCACCCCCTTCTCAACAAGCATAGCAAATAGCTTCGAAATAAGGTGAGATTGTACTCGACCTGCATCCGCCCAATCATGACTTACGTCAGCGTCGCTTATACACCGCCAGCAGACTCTCCAAAATAGATTCATGCGCAACGCGACGGGTGCCCCGTGGTACAGTCAAGAGCACATCAAGCTTGACACTTTGTACTTTGGACCGTTCTTATCGTAAGCGGCATAGAGTTGGATTTAAGTCTTAAGAGTCAAGCTTGGCGTGCTCTTGACCCAGTACCTGCTCAACGCTAACCTCCATATAGATTTAGGGCTCCCCTTACAATAACCCAATTCATGAAATACTTCGACTCTGCTCCTCACCACCCCAACCCCGTTGTGGTGGCTGCATCCAACTACGACCCCCTCAGGGAACAATCGTACGTAGTACCCGTCGGCAAAGGGAAGTCCTCAACGACCCTATCACTCTCGCCTCTTTGAAGGCCAACTAGATCGCTAATCAGTCCCTCTCGTCACGCACGAACCGTCCTCGCCGGCCGTTGTCGTAGAGCCCCTCATTACAGCACGTGCAGTGGTAGATTCTCTCCCACAACACAGCACTTCTGGCGAAAGTCTTCAGTAACGCCCTGAGCCGAGGTCCGCGCCCACTTGGGCGCCCTCAGGCCCGCTACTAAGTTTAGTTTACGGGTTAAGAGCCTTCAGCTCGCCCTTTTCTTCTGGTGGCGCAGTCAAGGCCATCAGAGGCCAACTGCAAAGTGTCCGCAAAAAAAAAACGTACACACTCACTTCCTAGCGCTTGGTGTGCGACGACTACCCATTCGCACTGTAAAATAGTGCTTTTTATTCAGATAAATTGACTGTTATTGTTGTCATCGTGATTATAATAAATTGTGATTAGAATTGACATAAAGTAATAAATCTTTAAAAGTTATTTCCGAGTTTCGCTAACAAGTGATTGCCTTCAACGAATACGGCAGAGTAAGTTTTGTCATTTTAATGGATATTCCATCAGTGCAAACAGATTTACAAGAAATCCAGTTCACAGTCTTAAGAAAATCCTTAAATAATGACGAAATCGTCAAGTTTTAATTCGTGGAAACTGGGGGTCTACTCTAGTTATCCATCTGACATCTGTCCGCAATAATTACTGTCAAATAAACAATACTCGAGTCTGTTAATTTGGTCCAGTATCACTTATTTGACAGTAATTGTTTCGGAGGTATGTTTGACGGTTAACACTACAGAGCCAAAACCTACTATTAACATAACAATCCAAAACTGTTTGATCCTGGCACTCAGGAGAGTCAAAGTTTGGAATAGAATCCAGAAATGATCTGTTGATAGCATCCGGATTTTGTAAATGTGTAGGTAATGCATTACCTAAACAAGTCCCCAGAGCTTTGTTAATTTCATTGACAGAAACTTTGTATTGCCTTACATAGATTTTGAAAAGTGCGTTTGATTTTTATTATACTAAGTGACGAGACGAACAAGCTATGCGCCTGGTGGTAAGCGACACGTCTATCCACAGTAGTTCCAACGCCACTCAGAGCTTCAAATCGCATAGTGTCAGCTTTTTTGGTCAGACTCTATGCGCACTGCAATAACTGCTTGCAGCAAGTGTTGATTGCACGCAGTTGTTTAGATATCTACTTCTCGCAAGCAGTCGGTATTACCAATTATACCTACAAAAAATAGCGCATTCAATTTCCGTTATTGGAATTTTGTTATTATGTTTAATCTTTTGTAAGATGCGTGACTGCTTAGAGCATATAGGACTGGAAGCGTCACCGATAGGCAGTCCCCTCTGTCAAGGTGCAAATAAAAAAATACCATCGCACGATGAACACTATTTTCGAATCGATGTTTTTTCGTTTCCATTATCGAGTTCATCGCGTCAACTGCTCCACAAAATATGTTGTCTTGCGCCAAACAAACTTGCAAAAAGAAATCCGCTACATCCAGTCTAGCCAAGCATGGAAATACATTTCATATACGTGATTAACCAGTACGTAATATTATACATGTCGACACCGTCACGTCGATAACGTTCCGTCTCTAGCGTATACATGAGAATCGATTTTTTTTATAGGCCTATTCTGTGTAGAGTGCCTTTTGTAAAAAGCGTTGTCGACTTTTGTTTCTGTGAGTCCATAGTGAGTCAATGTTGAAATTGAGTACACTTGTTTGCTTGTAGTATTAACTATAAATTTATTCCAGGTAGGCATAGCGGATCTCTATTACGGTCCGGTTCATATCCTACCAAAGAAAACATCAGAGACGGTCAAGTTGTTCTCATTGACGGATATGAAATGGGCTTAACTGCAATTTGCTTTGCTGAGGGTGTATCTACTGCTATGGTATTTGCTCATCTTAATCCATTAAAATCTAATTTTTATACTGACGTCTACAGATGGTTACTGCGATATATTAATATGTAAGTAGTGTTCTGATTGAATGTAAGTACAATGCACATGCTTTTTAAAATATTCTGGAATATCTAGAGGTTCATTATCGTTCTAGAATACCTGAGTGGTTGAATGGTGAAGAGAACATCGTAGACACTACAAAATTATGGCGTCGTCGCTTTTATAATGTGGACTCACTAACACCAAAAATTCTAAGACCTTTACTCTTTTATATACCAAAATCTCAGTGGGATGCCGAGGATAAGGAAATGGTATTATTCAATAAATACGCAAAGGGTGCATTTTCAAAACATTTACGTCTGCCGAGCAAGAAATTCAACAATTTTGCATCATTCGAAACTATTGAAACCAGTGAGTCTGAAGAGTCTTCAAATTATAGTTAAATTCCTGCTTACTTTTCGCGTGCTATGTTGAATCTTTAAGAGTTACTGCTTTTTTGTCAGTTTGGTCATAAAAAGAATTATCAATAAACATGTTTTATTCTTTGTCACTTTTTTAATTAAAATCCAATTTTTACCTATTTATTATCGGTATGTAAAGATCCTCATTCGCAACTGGTCGCGAAAGCGTCCGGAGGGAACTAATTTGACGATTTCAAGTGTAATTTGCTTACCTATTGTCGTGAAGGGACTCTATTAGAAGGGTAACAAGTTATAAAAAAAATAAAACAATACTTACGAACAAAAATTGTGAGTTAGAATACGAGTGTTGAAGAGGCAGTCGAGCGAGTGGTGTAAAGATTGAGCGGGAGGAACTCTTGACCTCGAGCAGTGGGTACTTGGAAGACGTCGTCACACATACCTGTGTGAACGAAGTAATCTGCTTAGGTACCGGTAAAACACCGATAGACAACGACGTTCTTGATTGAAGGAGACACGAAAACTGGTATACGTTGACAGAACCACAGGTATGCTGGTCTGAGCAGCTTGGCACTTGGTCAGCACCAAGTGCTGTCTGGTGGTTAGATAACGCGGTCGGTATGAGCTTTTGAGGAGTATTGAAAAGCGAGCGTAGGTTTACAAAATTGTGTGCAGGCATCAGGGACCACCTCCATAGTACAACCCTTTCAAACAAAAAAGATTTTTCAAAATCGGTCCACAATTCATTGAGAAATCGGTATGTCAGTGTAAATGTCTTTAAAATTTGAGGATTTTCATCGATTTCCATTTGCTAAAAGTATACGCAAAATGCCTTCTTCATTCGAGTGAGTGCTATAACAGAATAGGGAAGCAGCACGATATTGACTTTTTCATAACTTTTTAAACCTAATTTAGCGACTGCTCTGCAATATTTTTTTTTAATTCTAGGTAACAATTTCTCTTTTTATTTTTTTCTTAATTTTACGTTTGTAATGAAAACTGTTAATTTATCTGAGGAAATTTATAATTGGCCATCTATGTTTACTATTGTAACTATTCATTTAGTTTCATAAAAGGTAAAAATAAATTAAACTAAAAAACACATTTACAATAATAATTATGTACGTATATGTTGGTGATCTAGCTCTCGTAGGATCGTTAATGTTCGGTGGACTGTATTTGTTCAGGTTCTTGATCTGGATCGATGGGGTTCTTGCTCTTCTCGGGATCAGAATCGTAAATGAAACACTTGTTCAACTGCTTACTGAGTACTAACTACGTTTATTGCTCAAAATGTTCCTACTAATGTACTAAATGTCGCTTATCTAGTAGAGGTGTCGGCGAGCAGGCGGTCGGCAAGGTGCGCGGGGCGCGGGGAACGTCACGCGCTCTCTCTCGGTATCCGTAGCAGTATACATAGATTAAAGTAGTTATTTAAGTTAGATGGGTATCGCAGTAAAAGACACATGTTTACGTTGAAAAGGCTTATTCCACATTAAATTATAATGAATGTTACCTAGCACACTGCTGCCGAAGTTAGGTTGCCACGTACGCAGAAATAAATGTACTATTTGGGACCGCACAGGTATTAGATATGTATGACGTGTCTTGATCCTTTACAATAATTTGTTTCGGTGGACAAACGGGGGAGTATGTAAATAAAGTAGTAGATTTCCTCACATTTTTGCGAATTAACAAGAATTGCATGATGTGATGTTCCTTAAAAGACACACGTAGTTGTAAGTTATGTTCAGTATTTATTTAATGCTGCTCTAAGCAAAACCGGGAGAAATCTTTTGAGAACAACACAAAACTTGAGATTAATAATTATTTCTTCTTCTTTTAAATGTTCAAAATGTTCAAAATGCTCCATCAAAATAATCAAAAGCAACGATTTAGTTGTCTGTCACTCACTGTCATAATCATGACTCTTTTTTTTCTTATTTCTCTTGTTTCTTAACAGTAACCGTCGATGTGCTCACGTTCACAATTGGATAATAAAACAAAAAACCATAGCAAAGGCATTTAGTGTTTGAAACCTTTGCCGTTCATTTATGATTACTTTTAGGCATCGAGTATATAACTTTTAGATTGTTTGTAAATATCACATAGTTTAGTGAATAATAAATTCTGAAAAATTAATGTCGTCTTCAGGACAATCAAATCTCTAAATGGTTTCTTAATTTTTAAACCATTACAATTTGATATGTTGTCAATTGACAAATTTATTACATGAGTAGAAAAAGCAGTAAAAAAATACAAACATTTGCGGTCGCAGCTGCACATTTCGGTGCACAAATTGGTGTACAAACAAAAATAAGATTCAACATTCCGTTTAGTTTAGATATTATATATAAAATTGTAACATTAAGCAACACCTCAATAATATAAAATACATGTCGTAAAAGTTTCAGTGGATCGAAATACAAAGGCATAAAATTAACAAACGTAGATAGTTACTTAAGACGGAATGTCTAGATATTGTTTGCGATGTCGAGAGGTTTTCTTTTCTTAATTGCGTCTTTAACAATTGTTATGAAAGTCGAGAAGTTTTCTTGATACAATTGTATTGTGAGCCGTTTTAACTTCGTGGAAATTGCTTGATGCTAAACTAATTTTGATTTTCCACATTTGGTTTGAATTTTACACACAGTACACACACTGCCTCATAAAATTAAACAAGAGTAATTGACGGAAAAGTTTAAAATGTTGTTCCTGATAGTAATGGTCGCATCTTTTGCCACAGTCGAGGTAAATAAGTTGTTATAGAATATGTATCTAAAAATGTATGTAATTATATCTATGTTGGAATAACCGGAGTATGTACTCGTGAACGTGTTACGCAACCAATTGTTTCTTACGAGCTATTAATTATGTTTAGGAAATGAAACTATTTTTCCGGATTTAAATCGCGTATATTTGTATTTTCAAACAAACCGAACGTTTCGGGCCCTTTACAGGTCCCATGGTCACGCACGTGGCCAGGCTGGCTTGACCAAGGGATTTGTCGAAGACCCAAAACGTTGGTTTCTTTGATAAAACAAATGTACGCATTAGGATCCGAAAAAATGGTTTTTTAGGAACTTACGTGGGTGGTCCTATTAACCACTCGGATTTAACGTGCTCACTATGGGGATTCCAGATAAATTCAAAACTCCGTTATAATTTAGTTGTCACACTTTTATTGTTCCTGCCAATTAGTATACGGTACAATGCAATTAGAAGATTTACACAGATTTACTCGGAACTATTTATGGCGAGGAATATTATTGGAATCGTTCGGACCGTGCGCGCGACTGGCGATGACTGACTGCGCACACGCGGAGGGCTGAAAACGTAACGTCAGCACTGTGTCCCTACAATATTCCTCCCCTACAACCTTTTTTGAAAAAAATACAAATACCAAAAACAAAAATAACATTTACAAAAATACAGTTACAATTTCAAATGCAATTATAAATAAACGCTAGTCAGCATAACGTGCCAGTCTAGCAAGTTGCAACACACATGTATCGTGTCCTGTGTCCCTACAGTTTCATTTCCTATGTGTAGGTAATAATCGCGAAAATTTAAGAACTACTAAACACTCGATGTTGTCCAAATAGTTTAATTCATTGGTCAACAATACTATTCAACGTATTATTCAATGAGTATCCAAGAGGACTAGTGGTGATGACGAAGTAAGCTTAGATTATTCGGGTAAAATTGTAAGTAGTTTGTCCCTGTGGAGTAGATTTATCATCAATGGTCGGAAACAGGTGTTCCACATAAATGTATAGATACATGTATAGATATAGCTACAAGGAGCGACATACAGGTAGAGTTGTTAGAATCACCAAATATTAATTAATTACAGTTTCGTTGGTTTCAGTAGGACAAAACTACTGACCTAGGAAATCGAAGTTGGATTTTAAAGAAATTCTAATGAACCCGTGTAAAAAAATGCAGTAAATAACTGACCTTTTACCAAAACAGAGAATAAAAAGTAACGAGAATGGTCACTCTCCGCCCCTCCCTAGCTTTAGGTACCGCATATTGACAGTCACATTGACGGAACGGCAACATTTGGTAGTAGGACTTAAGAAAAAAATATATATTTACGAGGGGAATTTTAATATTTTAGTTTGAATGAGAATCGTTGTGAACCCGCTTTTAAAATATTTCATTTAAATTTAAAAACACGGTATAACAGATTTTCATAAATTCGAACCACTAGCAGATATGTCGTACGTACCTATTTTAAAAGTAAACTGTTCACACTAGCTTATTACTAGCTTTTTATAAAAAAAACTACTGGACGCTTAAACAAGACGAAAAAGTTTTTTCTTCATAAATAGAATAAAGAGAGGAGTTTCTTTCGTCAGGAAATCTGGAATTCGAAAAAGTAAATTAGTTAATATTTGGTGATTTTAACAACTGTATGTCGCTCCTTGTCGCTATATATATATATACATGTATGTGTGTGTGTGTGTGTGTGTTAATTTTTCAATTTGGTTCCGCCCTCACCGTTCCTCCTTCGGTCGACTAGAAGGTCCGGAGCACTCCATTCTTATGTCGTTGATATTCCACCTATTCGCACTAAGCGCTTTGCTTCCTCCTTTCTGATGCGTACGGCAAAGGAATGGAATGCTCTACGGCATCTGTATTTCCCGAAAAGTACAATTTGGGGCTATTCAAGGCTAGAGTGAATAGGCATTTTTTAGGCAAACGCGTCCCATCGTCGGTCACATCGTCGCTTAACATCAGGTGAGATTGTGGCCAAGCGTGTGTCTATTATATATATAAAAAAAAAATACATGTATCTATCTATATGTGGAACACCTTTTTCCGACCACTGATTGTGATACAGCTACTTTACAAGTCGTGGCAGTTTATTAAATGGAAGAGTAGAGAGAGTCTAAACATGTATCAAGTTTTGCTGCATTAGCTTAAAAGAACTTTTTGAAGAAGAGACTTTTTGCGTAAAAGAATGACGGCCGTTGGGGCAGAAAGGTTCTCGAATGGAGACCATGCACCGGAATGCGCGTAGTGGGACGGCTTTCCTTCTGCTAGATCGACGGATGACCTGGTAAGGGCGGCGGGTAACCGTTGGATGCACGTCGCGTCCGATCCGCTATTCTGGAAGTGTTTGAGGAAGCCTAAGTTCAGCAGTGGACGGCTTCCGGCTGATATGATGATAATGATGCGTAAAAGAATTAGTACCTAGTCATGTGTTAGATTCATAAAGAGGTAACGTAAGGAAGTTATACACGCAATGTAATCTAATAACACGTTATATTTTGGTGTTTTAGTGTGCAATTCCAGGGACTTTCTTCTGGAAACCTCGGCTGGCTCTCATCATGGCAATTCCAACGACAGGTAATAAAAAAATTTTGTACCTAAGACCACAACCAAGATAATTTTATAGGGTTGGAAGATTCAAAGAAGATATAAATTCATTTTAACGACACGAAATTACTGCCCATGTATATAACGGACCAATACCGTCACTCTTCGTCACAATTGGACGTAGTTAAGCCTATTCAATCATGATTTCTATTTACGCAATTATTTCAAATTT
>NW_020653200.1:2913995-2935246 GCF_003589595.1 Hyposmocoma kahamanoa
ACAAATTGAATATTGACACAGCATTTAGCATATTTGATTTTATTTGTAAAACATCGACAGCGTAATAAAGCCGTCAAAGTGTTATAAGACCCGTAAAAAAATTTTTGGGCGATCATGGTTTTATTTCAGTTTTGTGTGTATAATGTTTTATTAAGTTTACGCTTAGAATAATAACGCATAGAATGATAGTTTCATAAAAAACGAACTGTCACAAGTGAGGCAAAAATCAAATTCATGTAGGCGTAAGCAACTTGTATTTACGCTCGTCGGCACGCACACAAATATACAAATAATGATGCCATGGAATAACATTTCCCTCAAAAGAGGGGAAATTGTATCTTGCTTAACTCATCATTAAGTTAAAGGTGCCTATAGATATGCTCGATTTTGTCGATCGTTACTGTTGATCGACAACGTCAAGTGACAGGAATTTTCAAAAAAAAATTTTTTTGGTGATCCTTGTGGAAATGGCATTTATATCTGAATACACGAAGGTGGACACGACTTTTCTCATTTGTAAATCCAATATGGCAGACACGTCTTTCCAAATAAATGCAAAATGGGAATCGTTTTCGAGGTATTCGAGGTGCTCATCACGAATATGGCATTTATTTCTAAATCCTAGATGGCGGACACGACTTTTGAAATCAATGCAATATGGGTATCATTTTCGAGGTATTTGGGGGTGCTCATTACGAATATGGCACTCATTTCTAAACCCAAGATGGCGGGCACGATTTTTCATATAATGGCAAGTTGGGGATCGTTTTCGAGGTATTAGGGGTGCTCATTAGAAATATAGCACTTATTTCTAAATTCAAGATGGCGGACATGGCTTTTCAAATAATAGCAAGTTGGGTGTCGTTCTCAAGGTATTTGAGGCTGCTCATTCCGAATGTAGCATATATTTCTAAATCCAAGATGGCGAAGAATTAGAAGTCTTGCCCGCTATCTTGTGTTCAGATATACATGCCATTTCCTTATGGTTTACCAAAAATACATTTTTGAAAAACCTACAAGCGAGTTTAAGTGCGACTATCGAATTTGAATATATAAATAGCCATATTATCTGTGGGTATGTTTACATGAAAGTACACGATAACAATAAAGAACCTGAACCTGAAAGTTATTTATACACGATTTTGGAGAACTGACGATGACTTTTCAGTCAGTGTTAGTTCCCTGAAATACGAGTAATTTTAGTTACGAACTTTTGAGTCTGGCCAAGACAATTTTTTTAAATGAGTGTATGATGAACAAGAATAATGATTTTTCACATGAAACTAATGAAGGCAAATACTAAATATATTTCGTAAAAATAGCTAACGTAAATTCCCTACAATGTTGTTGCGGCGGTGTACATTTGTAGAAATTTTGCAACCGTCGCGATATTGCCTATTCCCAAAAAATTACGTAATATAATTATTTTGAAACAGAATAGCAAAATGGGGAGAAAAAACCCGTTATTTTGCAACATTTTTGTATCTTGTTGCAACGAAATTAATTTTCTTTTTTAGTGAATATTTACATAAAAATACAAGTTGAAACGCGTTACTTCCTTGTGGAATGTGATGTTAGTGTCTATTTTATGTTTGTCTGATCTATTTTTAAACCCAATTACCGCACATTTCGTCATTTTTAGCAAAAATCTTTGAGCTGTTCGCGGTACAACTTGACCTTGAGCACTGACTGCCCGCTCGCTCATGTAGGCCCATACGGCGTCCTACAATTTGCCTCACTTAGCGTTTGCGGGCTAGGTTTCTATGCGTTATTATTCTAAGAGTTTACGTATACCTTACGTACCTAAACACAACCCAAAGTGATGCAAAGGTTAATAAAATAATGTTCATTTCAATTATAATGTCACACAAGCGATGTCCTTTTTACCCGTGGCCGTATAATTAATTAAGTTGGAAGAAGGTAAGTTTTTTTAATGACGCTATTTTGTCGACAGTCGTTGTACTGTAGATTACTCTCAATATGTTACTTATTACTTTTAAAAATCTCTAATGTTGAAAAATCTAAGATTGAAACAAAGTTTAAGATTGTTTTGTTATGCGATTTTTTTCGTTCCAAATACAGTAAAACCCCGCTTTGCAAGATTTCTTTTTAACGCGATTTTCGCAATTCGCGGTAAATTACTCCGCTTTACGCGGATGCATTGATTTAGCCAATGTGAACCCGTAGCTTCTCAGTTACTAAAAGTGCATTGTCAGGGGTAGTTCTTTCTTTAATTTGTAATCTGATTGGTACTGTTTGTTATCCAGTGAATTGTAAAAGATAATTTTTACGAACAATAACACCACCGGCTAAGAATGAAGAGCGTAAGAGCTTGAGTTTGGAGACGAAGATAAAAGTTTTAGAAAAGATGAGATCGTTCGAATCATAGTTTAGTATATAGGTACTCATAGATTGGCAATGCAAGTGAAAGAGCGTTAGTATACACTTATGTTAGAGCGAGATGGGTGACGAGACCACTTCATTAGCCTATATAGCCTAGGTTCATATAGCCTGTATGAACCTAGGGTCAGCTGACAACGAAACAAATTTCGTTTATTTTTGAAAAATAATTGGTTTTAAAATGTGAAATAGTGTTAAACGGACGTTTATTAGTCATGGTGTTCATTGCCGGATGTAACTCATCTAAAAAGGAAAACTCGCAGAATTGTACATTTCACATGTATGTACTATTTAAATTTTTAGCTGTCTAAAAGCACTACCACAAAAGTTTTTTACGTAAATATATCCGAAAAATTATACCATTCAAGTGCATCAATAACCCAAACGTATACGAATTCAATTAAAAAATATATCAAATATGTGAATTTCTGAAATTCATAACCCCACTTTCATAGAGATTGACGCAATCGATAATATGTTATCGAGATGTCATTAACTGAAAAAGAAAGGCAACGGCGTGGCTTGCATACAACCGAAATCATCTTCATACCTAATATTATTCAATCAGAAATTTCTGGTTTTAGTACTTTATATTTAATTAATATTGCATTAGTGCATTATTTTTTGTCTACATTAAAACGAAAATTTCTTTTAATAGCGTAGTTGAGGCACCCATTTTTTTTATGTTAATTATTGCTTTTGATTCAGATTTCCTCAAAACATTGAAGTACACCAGAAATGGCTTATAATGCCAAAGAGAGAAGACTGGGTTCCCAAAAAACTTTTAAAAATATGCAGCGAACACTTTGAGGAAAAATGCTTTTCCTTTAGAGGCAAGGAAAGAGTAAAGCTACGTTCTGGTTCTGTACCCACATTATTCATGCCGGTATGTCTTACAATTAATGGATTTTTGTGTAGTACTACTCTCGTCAACAACAAATCAGCGGCTTCGAGGGCCGCAGTTGGAGTTGTCCTCATGCAGCCAATCGTCGCCATGCAGGCTAGTCTTTGGAATTTGTCCAGCTTGTCGGTTGCGGTCGTCAGCTTGGTTCGTGACCACCACACTATCGCGCCGTAACTGATCATGGGTCTTATCACCGTTTTGTAGAGCCATAGTGTTATCTTGGGTGAAAATCCCCATTGTTTCCTACCATCCTATGGCACTGCCAGAAGGTGATAGTAGCTTTCTTAATTTTGTATTGAATCATTAATTAAGTCTCGGCGTTTTGCGATAAGACATTTTGGTGAATACGACGAAGTGAAATGCCGGTGTAATATGTTAATCGATATTAAAGTTAAATCAGTGGATGGCGCAACACTGTTTATCTTGCATACATGCACATTATATGCACAAAGATGTATTTTAGTTTTGGTCTCATCTCCAATACTTCAGGGCCAATCTATTGGATATACTAAATCTATGGTTCGAATTGCACGTTCGTTACAATATTTAACTTTTTATTCGATCATACCCCGTTCTTTCCCTAGTCGCAATCGTTAGGTCAAGTTAGACCGACCAAAAAAGTACAGCACCAGACGGGTCACACAAAAAAGAACAACCCCGTTTTCCGCGAATTTCGTTTAACCCGATTTTGTCCGGAACGCATCTATTGCATTACTGTACTTGGTGTCATAGGTTATCCTGTTTAACTTTATAACGTTGTGTGTGGTTTTGTACATTTTTATTCTTGATGAGTTGTATAATTGCAACAAACATATTTTGATGTTTAATAAAATACAAAGTGAGAGTTCTTTAAATGCAGCAAAAAAGGACAAATTATTATTAGAATGTTAAAACTTGTAGGTACTTGGTCTTATTTAGAAATAATTAAACAGTTCAACTTTGCAATTTTTAAATCATACAAATAATTGAATTTGAAGTTAGATGGGCCTTATTGGCCCAGGCTACATTAGTGTCTACTTAATGTAATTTGTCCATTACATTGTTGTACTCACCTGTCTGTGATTTTTCAGGTTTGTATTTTGTGTGTTTCGTTGGTGTTCTTTTATTATTTTTTCTTAATAAATTTTAATTTTTTAATAAAATTATAAAACTTGTCCTACCGGGAACCGAAGAGCAACGGAATTCATTCCGGGGCACTACCCAGAATACCCAGACCAACACTAGCCAAAACCACTTTTATTAAGAAACAGGTACAAAAAGAAAAACTTCAATGTAGGCTGCTCAGTAATTTAGCAGATATGAAGTTCTATAATTGCATTGCTATTTCCAAATTACGCGCTATGGAGCTCGACGTCGTTCAGCCGCTGTCTGCCTTTCCAAGAACCTTATTCTGCCGCCGTTAGTTGAAAGAGCGCTTGTGATAAAAGCTCAAAACCGAGAAAATAATGTTTAAAGAAATGAAATTAGAAAAATATCTACTTTTCTCTTGTGGTAACTTCATAATTATGTTATCCACATAGGAAAAAAATAACAATAGTGACACAGCGGCCTTCTGTTACTGATCACGGCAAAATACATAACATTTTTGTTTTAAATGTCACATGCTCCCTTTTAACTAGTGGCGGTAGTATGGTTGAGAAGCTAAGTAGGTAACAACTTGTATTGGCTGTGGAGGCATAAGGTGCTGACAACAGGCTGCGCCACGCTGCACCGCGGAATTACTCTTATATTAAAAGAAATGTATACCTTTTTCCTTTCTATTCTACTTGTATTTCATACGATCACTTACATATTTTATGGTACTATCCAAACTGTTTAGTTCATTGTTGAGTAAGGTATTAGGAGCTGAGAGACGTCCAGAAAAAAAAAATTGCTCCTAGTATTTTAACCAAACGAAACATAAAATATCTCGTTTCATGTGTCCACAGTAGTAATAATAATAATAATAATAATAATAATAATAATCCATTTATTTCAGACTTACATTCATCCATAATATTTGTTAGTAACGAAAAATACTTAAGCTAGTGTTAGGTTTAAAATAATAAAATAAAAACCAGCCAATGTCAGGACAACTGGCTACGCATTGGCAGCAGTGTGCAAGCGCATCCACCGCCCCAGCATTGGGGACTCCCATCTTTCCACCAATGTGCTCAGGATGCTGTTCGTACTGAGACGCATACGACGGAGTAGTGATGAACTACGCTTTCGCATGATAGCGTAGAAATCGTCTACATGTTTCTCAGCAAACATGGTCGACGCGTTACAGAAAGGTGGAAGTCGGAACAGCATCCTGAACGCATTGTTATACTGGATGCGCAGTGCTCCGTATGTTCGCCGCGTGTAACTGACCCACAGGCTGCACGTGTAAAAAGACTGGCAATATGCTTTAAAAAGCGTTACCTTTACTTCATCTGTACATCGTGCAAACCTGCGAGCCAACATATTGCCACGGACAGCCAGCGCCCTGCGCTCCCTTTCCACATCGGCATTATCGCATAGGTCCTCGGTGACCCAGTGACCCAGATACTTAAATTGTTTTGTCTGCTTTAGAGGAGTGCCACCTAGATCAATGGAAGGCACTGTGGTATACGTTTTAGTACCTGCTTTAAATACCATGCACTCACTCTTCAGCGCATTGTATCTGAGCCCGTGAACCACCGCATAAGACTCACAAATCTTTAGCAGCCTGCGCAGGGCGCCGATAGATGGGCTCAAAAGCACCATGTCATCAGCGTAACATATATGATTAACGCAAACCCCATCAATATAACAACCAATTTTGGTACTTGTGAGCTCACCCATCAGCCCGTCCATGTACAGGTTGAAGAGCCGCGGCGAACTCAAACCCCCCTGCCTAACTCCACACTCCAACCTGTAAACATCCGATTGAGCACCCGCCCACCTCACTGTATTGTTTTGGTGGCTGTACCAGAATTTTAAAATTGCAGTCAACTCGCATGGTGAACCAGTCTCACTCTCCAGCTTGTGCCATAGAGTGTTATATGAAACTAGGTCAAATGCCCTTGACAAGTCCAGATAACACGCGTATACAGGCGTTTTACGGGTAGTATAGTATTGGACAGTCTGCTTGAGACAACAGTAATGAAATGCAGTGTTCAACTAGGTGCAAAACAACAATATCACAGTCTACTTACAGAATTTAAGTATACAACCCTGCGTAAAGCGAAAATACCTCGTGTAAATTTAATGTCACATTTGCAGAAATGCCGGATGCAAAAAAAGCCTCTCAAAAGAATATCGAGGATGGTGTCGTCGTAATTATAGATGGATTTAAAATGGCTATGTCAATTGCTGCTTTATCTGAAGACTTAGTAGTAATTAAACGGTTTCCCCAGTCCAATCCTTCGTCGGCTTATTTTTATACTACTGCCTATAGATGGGCCCTACGATACCTAAGTCTGTGAGTAAAACCTGATAATATATTTTTTCTGTTAGGGGTTACAAAGAGGTGCAAGTCGAAATGTGGAGATTTCGTCCCCAAAATCGTAGAAAACTTCAAAGCTTTTTGTATTTTTTAACATTCCGGTGGCAAATATGTTCACCAATTCTTTTATTTTTATTTATTTATTTATTTGTGTTCAGGTTACAAAGACCCATAAATACATACCTTATAGACTAACATACATAATAATACAATAAAACATTCATATAATATATACCTTAAGGAATAACATACATACAATATAATAATACACTATTTCTAATTAATCTACACGAATTGTACTTGTCGGCGACGTGTGGCAAACTGGTATCAGGTAACCGGCCGCGGAATCGCCGATATATGACACCCTTCGACCAAAACTGTTCCTTCATGAAGGTCGATAGATGTTCGGACGGCATTCTCACCACAAACGAATTAAAATTGACGCCGTGGCGGGACTCCAACCGCTCGACCCTCAGGGTGTACTTGGCTTTATGCCTGATGTAGGCACTCCACTATCTCCTCAGATATCGTGGTGTAATGCAGTCGTGACAGATACAGCAGCGTCGTCGGTATGGTCAGACGCAACAGGAAGTTCGGTCCTGTCGGATCTTTGCCACACTGGTTACGGCACCACCTTTGTGAAGCCGTCCTCATCGCATCAGTCCGTCTGCCTCTGTGGTTTTACAACTTCAGAGACAGGCTCACGGGGATTGTTTTTGCTCTTTATGTTCATGTGTAGTTGTTAAAAGCGACCTTTTCATTTTTTGGAACATTAATTAGGACACAAAGACTCTTATTAACGCAGAATTGGGTTAAGCTGGTCAGAAAAAGCTTTATAATCGGTGCATGCAATCAGCGCCGGCGCTAACCCGTGTAGCGCTCGGGTGCAATCGGTAATCTTGCGCCCTCTGGTAAGCACGCGATCTAAATAGAAAACTTACAGTTATATTCTCTTGCGTGATTGAAAATTGGAAAATCGGGCCTAAATGGTGCAATTACAAATGATATTGGGAAGCAATAGCCCGTTTTCTTCGCCTGCGCCGCGAGGGAGCTGTCTTCGGATGCGCCGCTGGCAGCGCTCGGCGCCCCCTAGGCACTCGATACAAGTGTAGTTGAAGAAATATTATTTTCATCGATGTATGTTATCTCTTCGAACGGCTTATCCGTTGTATTACAATAGCGTACACGGATTTAACGATCTTGGTCCATCGTACCAGTTGTGGGTGCCCTGAATGCTTTTTCTGAATTCTACTTTTCAATTAATTAATTCTTTACTCAACAGGTCGTTTTGTAACAGTATGTACTTCGTAAAATACCGGATGCCGACTCTTTTCTTACTAATTCAACAAGTTATTTACGCATAAATATTTTCAAGTTTAATTAAGTGCCAATGCGTAAAAGTATTTACTTAAACTAGTTGTTTGCACTATGCAGGTGCCACATGTGTTACCGAGACGGTTCACTCTTTTGTCTGTACTCTAAAGATGAAGTGATAAGACGAATCTATGCAAATATTTCGCCAATTGGACGTAGTTAAGCAAAAAGGTTCCAATCCATGAAATTATCAAAAAATGAGTTTGAATGAGTGAATTTTCTTGCTCTGTTACACACTATACTGGGTGATTGAGACCACAATATTGATGGTATGGTTATCTGGTATGTTTCTGTGGGGATATTATATTTAGCAACAACTTTTGTTCCATTACTTTTTACATATAAAATTACCAAAAAAAAGTGTGTATTAAACGGTTCCTAAAATCTAATCTAAGATCAGCAAAAAATCCAACACATAAACCTATTTTAAATAATATCTCTGGAGTCACATGACATTATAAATTTTGAAAATAAGAAGAAGAAAATAAAAAGAGTGAGAAACACTTTTCTACTTCAAACTGCCATATCTCGAAAGTGACTGGATGTGCATTGGATCCTTTTGTTTAACTACGTCCAATTATACCTACGCCCCACACCCTGCACCATAAATAAAGCCGGCACTGCATGCAATTTGAGCGAAGTCATTGCGTGTGTCGCTTCGAAACGTACATCTTTTTCGCATATGACGTAAAGCTTCTTCTGACCCGTTTCAATAAGACGCGATAGCTTGTGGATAAGCGTAGGTAGTGACTCCTGTTAGTAGGAGCATGAGGATATACCTATTTAATTTTTTTTAGTCCTATCGGTAGGAGCATACGGACACGTTAGTCGTCGGTGGGCGCATGCAGTAGGAGCATGAGGATACGGTCCAGGGTCCCAAACATTTCTCAGCATACCTCAATGTCGCGTCCATACCAATACTAAACGTACTTATTTCTCTGAAATGTAATTATTTATCATTCATTGATGTTTTCGCATTCGTGGAATTGCGAGCGTTAGTGCGCGTACGCATGCCATTGCATTCCGTGCGTAAGCGTTCTTCACTACCAGCGGACATGCGCATCATAGAATAAACACAAACTGTAGGCAGAATATGAGCGTAATTTTAAAACCTATTAATTTCCGAAAGCTACTCTTGATTTTATGGTAACTAAAACACATTCTATGAATAGGTCGAATGACATTCGAGAGTAGGGATCTTGTAATTAGAAAACTATTTTTGATTAACCCTAAAAATTAACGCATTTGATCTTGAACAATGGCGCCAAGTCTAGCTCGAGTCAACTATTTAGATTTCTGTGTTTGATTTTTTATTAATGTCGTCTATGCATTTTCTACCTAACTGCCGCCATGGCCAAACGGTTACCATGGACTGATGAATGGACTGCCACGTAAGAGGTCCCGGGCTCGATTCCCGTGCCGGGAAAAATATTTGTATGGCCTACATTTATTTCTCTCGTGGGTTTGGGTGTAATTTGTGGTTATCTATGTGTGTGTCCATGGCACCCGCGATACAAGGTTTCCCTAGTGCGGGGCTATGAGTATGTGCGCGTTATTATTATTATTATCAAATGTCCTGTATAATAAGTTAGAGAATGCTAAAACTACTGTACTACGAAAATGTGTACTTACTAAAAATCCTGTGTTTATAATCTGAATTTGTTTTCTAAACAACATTTAAAAACAGTAGCCATACTTACTATTTCTTTATATTATATTATATAGCTTTTGATGCTTTATGTTACTAGTAGCCGATATGTGTTTGAACACATATTATATGCTTAGCCCCAATTTTTATTATAATATCTCTTAAAACCAAGCAACAAAGTTCTGCAATAACCACATAGAAAAATTCGTAAGGTCAGTTGGGAGAGCGTCAGACACGGTGTGCTGAAAGTGCTGGTTTGAATCCAGTCGGATTGAAGGAATTTTTCTAAGTGTTTGATCTTTCTATTAATAATTATAACAAAGTAGTGGAGGAACTTCACAAACAATAATTGAGTATCACGGTTATAAAACGTCGTGATATTCAATAAACATCTAAGTTTATTATTTATGTACAGTCAACAGCCCAAGCTATACACTTATGTTTAAATATCGCTTCCAGTGCAACGGAACAAGATCCATCAATGTGTAGCTTGATGTGCTGCCGTCTGTACTATAATGTTTAAAAAATGTGGGCAGGTACTGTTATTACCTACCTATCTTTTTGCCAATTGTACCTTGTTTGTTTTTCAGTCTTCCCGATTGGCTGAGTGGTAAAGGCGGACATTACGCTCACACACACCGAGTTTGGAAAAGGCGTTTCCGCTACTTGGATGCCTTTGTACCAAAGTGGATCAGACCGCTACTACCTTTTATAAAAAAGAGTGAATGGGAAAGGGAGGAAAAAGAATATAAGGGGTACAAGAAATATTCAGAGAAAATCTTCAGCGGTTTATATCAATATCCAGGGAAACAATTTAAGAACTTTGCATCCCAACAATTTACATACAGTGCTTCACATGATACCAGTTCAATAAGCTGCTTTGATTGTAAGTCTTAAAGTGTTTGTATACCCGTAGTATTTAAATAAAACTGGGTATATGAGTGAATGCAAGATAGACACGCAAGTTTTAAATTGATGTTGAGTAAATTTAAAAAATATTCGCAACACAACGAAAACTTTCAGCATCTCATACATTTTCTTAAATTCATAATAAAAACTATTCTCATGTGCTAAATTCTTTTTTTAACCGACTTCAAAAAAGGAGGAGGTTCTCAATTCGACTGTATGTTCTTTTTTGTGTGTTAATGTTACGCGATAACTCCGGTATTTGTGAATCGATTTTCATGATCCTTTTTTTGTCGGAAAGGGGGTAAAATAGTCGAAAGCCCTTGGCCCGTGGGGTCCCAGGGCCCTTCATCTGTACAAAATTTTATAGAAAAAATTAATAGACTGTCTGGGAAACCCAAGGGCCGGCAGCTACCTCGTCCGACGCATTAGCATAGCTATACAAAGGGGGAATGCTGCCAGCATCTTGGGCACCTTGCCGCGGGGACCCAATTTTATTCATATAATTTAAAAATCCTAGTTTTACTTTCTAGGAGTTAAGCTCTTATTGTCTTTTTTACCTTACCTGTATATTATCTTAAGTAATAAAATATATGGGCAGTGTTATAAAAAAAATACATTCGTTTGCTTGCTATTTTTAACCGACTTAAAAAAAGGAGGAGGTTCTCAATTCGACTGAATGTCCTTTTTTTTTGTATGTATGTTACGCGATAACTCCGGTATTTGTGAACTGATTTTCATGATACTTTTTTTGTTGGAAAGGGGGTACTTCCATAGTGGTCCCATTTCATTTTGAAGAAAATCATCCACCTCGAAGGGAGGCTGTTCACGCATGAAGATTCATTTTTATAAATAGCGCCTAACTTTAATTTAGGAGCAATTACTTTAATGGTTGATTTTGCTATTTCTCCAAATCAAGGCGTTTTTCTCTCAATATAATATACTTTGAGTAGTGAGAACCGATATTTATTATCTCCAGTGTCAAGTCCTGTATAGTGTCGAACTAGGGGATATTTCAATAAAACTTAGCAAATAGACGTCATTCCACGTACTTTTGACGTCGGTTTTTTTAGTACTCTGTACTGAGATTATTATTTACCAAGTGACGGGACGAGCAATAAGCCGTGCCCTTGGCGTTAGCGCCCAGTTTCACGACGCGAAAGTATTCGCACAGACCAAAGACAAGCCAATCTCGCGCGCGCGTCCGGAGCGCTCATTTAAGTTCATTTAAGCTCATTTAAGTCATTTAAGCTCATTTAAGTCATTTAAGTTCAACTGCCTCCGTGGCCGAACGGTTACCATGCCGGACTGCCATGCAGAGGTCCTGGGTTCGATTCCCAGGCCGGGAGAAATATGTGTATGGCCTACATTTATTTCTCCCGTGAGTTTGGGTGTAATTTGTGGTTGTCTATGTGTCTGTCCATGGCACCCGCGACACAGGGTTTCCCTAGTGCAGGGCTATGTTGAGTGTGTGCGTTATTATTATTATTAAGTTAAAACGTAAAAGTTAAATAAATAGAGCCAACTTTGCCATGACAGTTAGATGCACGCGGTCGCTACGCGGCGGCAACGCGGTCTCCGCGCGGCGTGAGCGCCATTAAATTCGTGTCAAATAGCATTTATTAAGCCCTTAAGCGACACGCCTGTTCTTAACAGTTACAGTGCCACTGAGCTTTAAATTACAAAGATCTGAGGGGCACTGCCAATGCGTCCGTCACCTTGAGCCATGAGTTGACAAGTCCCACGTGCCTGTAATTTCACCAGCACCCTTAGGGCGCGTTCCCAATATTTCCTGACGACGGATAGTCGTGCAGATTAAAGTGTCGTGGCGTGTATATTTAAATAAAGTTGTTCACACATAGAATAACACGACTAACCGTCGTTCACGAATTTTTTTTGACATTACGACAGACTGTCACAATGTTCTCATTGAGCTAGAACGACAGTCGTCGGACGATAAATAAAACGTCAACGTTCAAAAGATTCTGTCGTGCAAACGACAAGGCCGCTGCCGTGAACCGATAAATTGTCGTCACGATCTAGCGGGAACAGCAGCGACAGTCGTTTAGCGATAAAATAAACACCCACATCACGACATATAGCCGTGATATGGGCACAGGCTAGAGGCGACAGTCGTCCAACGATAAATAAAACTTTACGACATAATAGGAACGCGTCCTTACCCTTCTAAACCGAAACACAGTAGGTATGTACTGTAACTGGGACGTAGCTCTAATGAGTAGCGAGAGGCACTTCTAAGTATATAAACTGGGATTAACTTCAATAATTCCAAGATGCTCCATTCTTTTCTCTTCCTTCATTTTCAAAGCATTCTAATTATAAACCTATTCACTCAGCCAGTGATTCTACTCATAGAGTAGAGCCTAGACTACAGTACCATGTTCACATTACTGATTGACGCCAGAAATGGGTAAGGTATAGGAAATAGACAATCCCCTTGGAACCTCCCTCAGACAAGAGTCATCTACAGACGATTAAAATAAATTGCAATCAACAATCTGTTTGTTTTCAAAACTAATAAATAATTATTGCATATAAAATGGTGGCCTTAGTTAACGATCCACTTATAAATAGACTAAATCCCGAATAAACTACAAAGTTATTATTTATAAAGCGTAAATTTACCCATCAGAAACTTTAAGTATTAATAAATGTACTATTTCATCCATGTCTTTTCTAACAGAATTATGTAAAACTTTGATATCTTTTTAAATTAATGATAATTCAATGATCACCAGGCTTGATCGGCAAATGTGGATCAAATATTTTTATAAAAATATTCCGAAAAAAGGACCCATTCTTTGCACACATCCGCATCAGCAAATTTGAAGGTGAAAGCATTCGCACCCGCGTCCGCATCTGCAGATGCCGTCGGAACTCATATCCGCGGCATCCCTAATATGTACAATGGAAAGACAAAACCACTTTCCAGTTCGACCAGGAAAACAGAAGTGTAGGTAGGTTAACCTATCTCCATTACATAAAAAAAACTTCTATTGTTTCATCAGATAATTATACTATTGTCACATACGCACAGAAAAGGGTACATAAAATCTTTGGTTACACTTATTTTAATTAGGAAGCGGTACATTATAACTATGCATCTAATTATAACACGTTAAGTAAAAAATTTCAAGCATCTTAAAAAAAATATGAATAAATTGCATCTTAAAAATATAAATGCATGCTAAGTTACAAAAAATGTTTATTTGTATCTCTTATTTTAACCATCATTTGCTTTTCTACCATCATTTGTTGTTTATTATAATTAACTAATTACTCAATGAGGCATGATTATTCTAAAAATTTGCGTTGAAAAATATGCTCAAGGGTCGACGAATGAAATCATAATGTAACGCGTGCCATTGGTTACTATTAATCCCTCGTGGTAGTGCGTGAGGCGACCGGGATGCATCAACAGCCATCCCCGTTTGGTATCTCGCACCGAACAGTTGTACCGTATGAACCGGCACCCGCCACCTTCATAATCTACATCTAAAAAATAACACAAAGTTAAACTTGACAGAAGGAGACCATATTTTATACAACGTAACGTATGAAACTAGTCGGATAATATCGCACATAGAACCAAATGCTGTCGTAACTCAAAATTGTGGAATTGAGAAAACACAATTTAAAAATGAAAAAATACTGAAAGGACCATATTGGGTCATTAAATATATATTAATGATATTATTTTTATTTATATATAATACTTAATTTTCCGTTTATAAGCGAGAATACAAATATCGCTCATTTGGTGCTGACGTTGACGCACTTCTTGTAATATTACGAAATGGATTTGAATTTGTTTTTTAATTTTATTTAAAATTCATGACGTGTAAAAAAACTTTGTGTTTGTGTTACAGATGTGTAACTCAATTAAATTTTGCCTAAATAACAATTACGTCAATGTTGCACCAAATGAGCGATATATTGTTGGTTACATTCATTTTTTTTTAATTTTCAAGTCGTGTTTTCTGAGTTCCACAATTTAGAGTTACGATAATATTTGGTTTCGTATGTGAAATACCTTAGCTAGCTACACATCGACGGCATCAAAGAGAATCGGCAAAATCATTTTCCAATAGTGCGTTTTGAATGCAAAACTTCATAAAATAATATACATATATTATAGGAAATAAAACTATTTTTCCGGATTTAAATCGCGTATATTTGTTTTTTCAAACAAACCGACGTTTCGGGCCCTTTACAGGTCTCATGGTCACGGTTGACATGTGTAACACTCGCGAAAACCTAAGAACTCGAAATATATATTATATTATGAATATGAATATCTCATTCTCATTGCTCTAAATTTTAGCTAATTCTATCTGTTCTATCAAAAAACATTTTTAGTTTTATACCAAGATAAATGGCATTTGATTACTCATATTTATGTGCTAATTAATTCTAAACTCTGTAACTATAATTGTATAATTAGACCGTTAATTTTCCTAAAATGTAAAAATGAATGAATAAATAATTATTTTCAAAGTCCTCTACTGTAAATCATGATTTTTGCAGTTAATCGGTACACTCTGTTGCCGTCGTTACGTAAAAACATTAGTTTTTACCCAATAATGTGTGAGAGATACCAGAGTCGATAATAGAAGGTAAACTCATTATATCTTTATCTACTTATACTACTAATGTCCACTTCCACTAAATATAAGTACTTTCTAAACCAATGCTTAAATTGATAAGGGATTCTTAACAAAATGTATTAGGAGTGTCTTTTGCATTGCAAGCATTGATTTAAGACATACTTAACTTTAGTGCAGGTGGACATAAGTTTTAGAGTAAGAAATATTAAACTTACGTGGAGTGTTGAGGGCAAGGTTGATTGTGTACGTGGAAGAATCATGATGTGGTCGTAAAAAGGGCTGTTCATCGGGCCTGTACCGCACGACGAAGTTCATTATGGACACCGGAGGCTATAAAAATATATTTTCTTAAGTTTCGTCATTAAAAAGAAGTAAGCATTTTTATGGAAGTCAGTAAGTACTCGATTAAGTTTAATTGCACGAACATTCATATAATTTTATGTTCTATTATGTGTTATTTTGTATTTAGTTTTGCTTAGATAACGTAATAGACGGTTTTATAGATCATTCTGCAACTAGCAGTTAAATTTGTTCTAAAAACAGAATTCGAAGTTTTTTTTCTGCAACATTACTTCAAATAACACTAATGTACATAAGTGTAACATATTTGGATGCTATTTTCATGTATATTTATTTATAATTATTTAATGGTCATATATGGTTATATATGTAAATAAAATTAATTTGGCTAATTTTAAAATCTTCTATGTGTATTTCATGGGGTTATATCATGGTTGCATAAATTTTACACTGACTTTCCGATAATTAACCAAGCTGATTCATAGCTATGTCTTTTTAATTTTTGATTAACAATGACGAACAGTGAGAAAACTAAATAAACACGAAAACCTTTTGGAAAACGAATTGGTTTGCATCTATTTTGAATTGACATTTGATACGTTTGGATACGTCTCTGAAACATAGCACGACATTGCTAGCAGCAACACTTTGTTGATCCTATTAATTTTATGAATTATCAATGATCATATCAACTATCGTTTAACTGCCTCTGTGGCCGAATGGTTACCATTCCCGACTGCCACGCAGAGGTCCCAGGTTCGATTTCCAGGCCGGGAGAAATATTTGTATGGCCTACATTAATTTCTCTCGTGAGTTTGGGTGTAATTTGTGGTTGTCTATATGTGTGTCCATGGCACCCGTGACACAGGGTTTCCCTAGTAGGCTACGTTGAGTGTGTCCGTTATTATATTGCCTAGAAGCCTGGTTTTTAACCACCTGACTGTGAATGTGCGGGCAATTGTTTTTTTTACAGTATTGTAATATTTTAAAACAAAATGCTAACATTATGATAGTATCCCGTGAAAACCATTTCCTGTAGTGGTCGCACGTACTCCTTGAGGATGTGTAGCCATTGTCGCTCTAGTCCAACTTGGGTCATGTGGATGTCTCGTGTGGGTACCGCTTCATAACCGCCCTCTAAACGTTTATCCTGTGAATTGTGCATAGAAATAATTAAATTACTAAAAAAGCTCATCACACTTTTACACTCAATGCTACCTGCCCAATTTCTATCTCTCGTGTGTTGTTGTATTTTTAGGTTCAATGGGTTGCGTGTGTGGGTGTTCAATGTGTTTTTTAAGACTAGGAAAGTAACAAAAACTGACCTTGAGGCGAATCTTTTTTAATAAAACCTGAATTTTTAAGCAATTTTTACTACAGATTTCGCCGTAAGTTTTGTTTAGAATATATTTACGAAAAAAACTACACACAATAGAACGTCGTCTTAGAGAGAAAACTTTGTCTGTGATTTCTATGTAATTTTTCAGGACGAAGATCAAAATGTGGTAAACGCAATAATGTTTGTAGTTAGAACTTTAATTAGTTAAGTTATACCTCTTGCAGATACTATATTACTTTAATAATATATAAATATCGAACAATTAGAAAAAAATTCTTCGATCCGGCCGGATTCGAACCGACGTCTTCTAGCAAACCGTGCGAAACGCTATGCCAACTAAGCCACGGAACGAACCAGCGGACCTCACAAATTTTTCTGTGCTTATTGTCGTACCTTTGTATTTAGTACTTCAACGACTTTTTAGCCCTAGCGCCAAAGAGAAATCTATGGAAGTATATCGTCACCCATTTAGATAGATACCTTTGCAGCCGAATCTCGCCGGATCGAAGGAATTTTTTCTGAGTGTTCGATCTTTGTATTTAATTATAACAATACACAATAAGCTAGTAGAGTAATTTCACATAAAAAAATAACAACTCAATAAAAAATTAATGAAGTTTATAAGTTTTTCTTCCACAGAAATCAGTAAAATCGAGCTATGTGAAAACTCGTATGCGATTTTCACAGGCGACGAAAGAAAAGTTGATTGATCGATAAAATAGCTTCATTTTTTTGTAGTCTGCGTACGAATGAGAATGAAACATAAAGAAAACTACTATAGTGGAAAAGTAACTCGACAAATTAATAATAATACGTATAGTTGTTATTTCCCTGCCGTCGAGCACCGCGACGGCGTTGTTCAATATTGCGTAATAAATTTTTTCACACCTACAGGGTTCTTACTAACAACCTCGCAGAACTACATTACTAACATCATAAATAACAAGTTTTGTTCCAGGACCTTATAAGGAATAATTCATCAAATAACTCTGCGATATCAGATAACACACCCCATTATGGAGATTCGACTTCACCCAGTCACTGAGTAGGTAATCGAGGTAAGGTTAGGTTATATCTTTTAATGTGTAGGTTAAAATGTACAAAGTAAATGTAAATGAATTTTATATTATTATTATTTTATATTTATTATTAATGAAAATCTAAATGTAAAAAAAGTAAATGAATTTTATAGCAGATTGATCGTAAAAAAATCTTTGACGTTTCATTTTGACTGATTCTGTTCCAGTGAGTTCATTGCGATGTAACACAGTCACAAATAAAAAAATGGTAAAAGTGGCAAGTTGATACATATTTCAGTTATGTTTTCGGACAAATTCTCTTTTGATGTGTCATCAACAACTTTAGGTAATTGTGTAATATAGTCATATCTTTTTTATTTCTTTCCCGAAAACTGGGGAAGTTTCTGTACGTTATAAGCCCATAACAGCATTTGAAAAAAATGAAGATTTTGGACTTGTGACACTTTTTTTAATAAACCAAGTGACGGGACGAACAAGCCGATGCGCGATATCATTATACAATACTAAACATGAAAACTTTTCAAAGTGACCTTAGCTGCTGTCAATTTGCTATCTCTAATAAAAAAAAAACAGGCTACGGTACGGACACTATCACGCATTCCTATTTGAAATTTCACCATAAGAACATATTAACTTTGTTTATAGTTATCTTAATCGTTGTTTTAAACTATTATTGTATATTAAGAGAATTTTCTTTTTGTTGTAAGTTTTAACCACCAAACATAAAATAGAATTCATAAAACAGAGTTTCAATAAAAAGCAATCATAATCTATTTTGTCACTAACTTGATTAGACCCATCACTCCATTGGCCATAAGCCTCCATCACTTCGATCCACTCTTTGCAGAATCGTTTGGACATAAGCGGAAACCAGTACACGTCCGGGCAGGGCTAAAAAGTAAAATGTAACCGTTGTTCAATTGTGATAATTGCTATTATTTCATATAAATAAAATAAATTGTATATATACATATATATAAATGATCTACAACAGCCTTGGCTCTTTAGTACGTGTTTTACGTGTTAATAATATATAGTATGTGCCTAACAAATTATGATCTAAGCCATTTGAATAAATAATATGAAAGAAGGATAGTAAAGCTCGATTTAAATATTCATACTTACCATTGAATGGACACGATCCTCAGCGAAATTTTCTGAATATTCTTCATGAAGATATCTTTTTTCCCATTCGATCTTATTGTCAGACACCTGGTAAACATCAGGATTTGTGCGGCTAACGTCGTAGTGCTCAGGATTTACTAAATGTCCAAATTCAAGTTCATTGCTAACATGCATGAAAAGACCCTGAAATCAATAATGAATCTTTTATGCTTTTTTCTTATTTACTTGTACCTAATGTGGTATCTGATATGTTATTTTATTAGGTACGTTGCTGGATTTACGTACTAGGTCTCTTAAGCTGGCGCAAAAGGCCATATCCGGGTCAATGCCCTCCTTGGAATATGTGACTGCTTTGGCCGCAGGCGTCCTTAATACTGACATTTTCACCAAGTAACAATTGGTGATGAATGGCACGTTCCACACCCCTCTGCGAATCAACAAAACATCGCCAAAATAGAAAAGACATTTTAGACAGGAGTAAAAAGAAACTCACACGATAAAGGCCAACTTTAACACTTTAAGATCAATCTATTCATAACATAAAATGTGCCTTTGACTTGGAGATTACTGTTGTTTCACAATTTTAATTGTTATAGTTTCGACAATCGGCTTCATTCCAATACTGTGTAAAGTAAGAGAGTGGAGTAAACATGCCACCTGATGATCTTCAATTATGTGACTAATTTAAATAAAAGCAATTGACGAGCAGAGAGACAGACAACTTTAAGTAAGCCCATCACAGTAAGCAAGGTAAACAAGAGAGCCCTGACGCAGGAGCCTCATGAGGCCCCCTATTTCCTGCCAGATGGCCAACCGACATTCGAAATTACCAATAAACATATTTATTTTCTAAAAATAAAACTATAATTACTGACCATAAATAACTTATCATATTTTTTTATATTCTAATGAACAAGGGGCTTAACAAACACTGCCAACTCTGACTGGGTATCTTACAAGATAGTTTCCCTAATTTTTTTAAAGTTTTAGTGTACTCTGTTGTATCATACATAATCATAGCTCTAATATCCTAAAGTGCCCAAGAGCCTCATATAGGTTAAATTCGGCCCTGTCCAGATAAAGAACAAAATTATTAGCAATTCCACAATATTTTAAAATATTTATGATGTCCAATTTATTAGGGAATATCACGGCACTAAACGCGAAAGGAAATGACGAGTGTCGGGTATCACATAGGGGAGACAAGGGCCCTCTGCGATCACCTCCGTCATTAGTCAATTGAGAGATTGGCGCGGCTGGAATCGCGGAGGATCGCTTAGTTCCATCAGTAGCACACAGACCTCTCACAAGAACATACTAGATAACGATAATAAGTAATTGCTGTGCTTTAGTGCTTCTAAGCAGCTCAAGAACAAAAATGTTGCTACTGAACGTGAAAGTTCTTTTAGGATTATTCGTACTTTACTGGTTCTTAATTGAACCTAGCGACGCACGACGTGGACGAACTAGGAGCAGGACCAAATCTAAGGTACCTTCTACATTTGAACAAACATCTCTATTTACCTGTACTACATTTTCTACTTTTGGTAATTTAATTTCATTGCAATGATGCATTTTAAAATTGTTGCCAGGTGCAAATCGGATTGCCTATAACTGGAAAATACAGAGATCCAGAATCGGATCAGTATTATAACAATAATGACGTAAGTATTAAGACAACGACGTATTGATAAACAAGATATTGAAGGACACGTATTATTCACACATACTATGGCCTTGACTCAACATATGACACTTTGAAACCAATACTGTAACTACTCGAAAATCTCGCTTTTCAAAATTAAAATTTACTTTCAAAAACTTAAATGGTCTTATCCCGAAAGTTGACATTTTCGTTAAGTAAGGGTTTGAATTTGGTTTATAATGCGCTCTAAGATAACTATTTATATTGTCTGCATGAAAGTATGAGTAAAGTTTTTGTTTGATTTTTGTAACGTTGGCTTTGCGATATTTCAAGTAAAACACATTGAGTGTTATAACCGAGTTTTATATGTTTTGCTCCTGCTATATTAAGTTATTGCGACAATTTTCCCACGATTTTCCGAAACATTATCAATTTACCCAGCTTATTCATTTCGCACCCCTCAATGGTATAAGTGAAGTTACGTCAAAAAATGT
>NW_020653200.1:2935256-2981416 GCF_003589595.1 Hyposmocoma kahamanoa
AAAGGGTGCACGTTATAGTTTGTCTGTGTAAGCAAAAAAATCGTACATCACTGACTTTTGTTACGTACAATGCTGCCTGCTGTGTAGATCTTCAATATTTTTGAACTTTAAAGTGTCTTTGCATAAAAACATTTCAGGGAGCTAAAATTCTTTTGGCCTCTCACTTTGATTTTGAGTACGTGTTGGGACACAAAATCGCCTTTCTCTGCATCGCAAAAGGGAGCCCGAGACCGCATATAACTTGGTTCAAAGATGGAGTGGAGATATTTGCTCACCATTATTTGCACGTACGTTTTATTATTTTATATAGTTACTTTTGGTTGCGGTGTTGATTATTTTCTAGTCTGGATACGTGTACACAAAATGACGAACTCTCAAAGCGCAAAATGGACTTGCCTGCTTTACGATTTACATCTTATATTGAAGGGGCAGTAATAAAGATAGGATTTGATTAAAAATTATACAGAATTTTGTTTTAGATCCATGAGTGGCCTATCGGCGATGACCGCGTCAAATCCAAAATTGAAATAGACCCGGCCACACAGATGGACGCCGGTGTGTACGAGTGCACTGCGGATAACATGTACTCCATCGACAGACGCTCATTCAAGACCGATTTCTCTATCGCGTTCGACTGAATCCCATACATTAATATTCAAGTATATTAAATTTAACAGCAAACGCAGTCGAAGATAGCAGACCTTTACACACTGTCAAAGCTCTTCTACGCAATTCAATCGTGTGAGGCCTTGACGACATGAAAAGATAGTAGTTAAAAGTTGTCCAAGACGCTCAATTGCAATTTATAAGTGGAAATATTAACACAATTTCGTTATAACTAGATTATATTGTTTGCATTACTGTTTTGCATGAAATAAAAAGTATATTAAAAGTTTTGGTTTTTTCATTTATGATTAATTCAGGTTTTTTTTATTCCTTATATATTTAGGGGCTTTGATCATTATTGAACATGTCAGCCCCTTTAGAAAAACATTACCACAAGAAAACACTTAATAAAATCCAGACAAATAAATCAAAATACTACCTAACCAAACATATATACAAAATCTTTGCGGCACTACATGTTGGCTCCGACATAAAAACTGAGCTCAAAAGTTCGTAAAATTACATCTATTTGCCAAGTTTTATACAAAACGGTTACCGGAATGTGCGCGAAACCTGATTAATTTCATTTATTCATTATTTTACTTTTTTATTTATTCATTATTGCTGCTTGTACAATTTGTGTAAAATTGATCTTAATAACTATCACAGGTACAGTACATGGACTCTGTTCGGGCACTGCCATTTAACATTTGAATTTATAATAATTGGACGTAGTTAAACAAAAAGGATCCAATCCACATCCACTCACATATGGCAGTTTGAATTTAAAAGCGTTTCTCACTCTCTTTAATTTTCAAAACTTATGTCATGTAAATCCAGAGATATTTATTTATGTTTATATGTTGGATTTATGTTTGCTGATCTAAGAGGTTAGACTTTAGGAACCGTTTGGTACACATAACACATTTTTTGATCATTTTGTGGATTGGATCTTTTTTGCTTAACTACATCCAATTTATATTATTAATAAGACAATAAGTAATACATAAATTAAAATAAATCGATATGAACAATTCAACGTTACTTCTTTATTGTAGGTCATTATACTTAATTACTAATTTTATTTTCATTTACAATTAGATCGTAAAATAGTCATTAATAATTTAAATCAATGTTTGTCATTAAAAAAATCATTTACTGAGTAATAACATTGTTCAATTAGGATTTATTTTAGTTTAGTTAAGAAAAAATTATCTTTTTGTTCATCTTTAATGCGTATATTTTAACTGCTCTATAGTAGGGGCTATTTCTAAACAATTCCAATCTTGATTTCGGAAGTACCAATACGTTGTTGCGGCGAGAATTAGGTGTGAATTTAAAATCGGCTAAATTACGTCTCAAACTTTACAACGTCGAACGGTTTGTTCTTTTTGAAAGATGGTTTGCAAGTGATTTTCGGGCCTATATTATCCAGATTACGCAGAGATTCATCCACTAGTTTGCCACCGTTAGAGGTGGAATATTTCCTTCAAATCTAAGTTGTTTATGTATTAATACGTGTAGCGACCGAAGAGCGGTGCCTCCTGACACAGTATATGCTTAAAAGGAGGTTCCAGCCACTATTGTTTAAGAAACCATGTTTATAAGAAATAAAGATTTTATTATTATTATAAATGGGACTACTACTGAGATACACTCTTTCCAAAGAATCATCAAAATCGGTTCACTAATATTTATCGCGAAATTATCGCGTAACAAACGTACAAAAAGAAACAGTTGAATCGATAACCTCCCCCTTTTTTTGAAGTCGGTTAAAAACTGATTATGATGATATGATATTCTTAATGTTGGGTGGTTTACTCAACATTAAGGATATTTTAATTGTCTGTAGGTTATGCATGAAGCAAAAATGACATATGAAAAATGCCGTGTTAGAAATGAAACTTTAAAGCAGTTTAGAAACTACACAGAAAAAAAATCAGTTTGAAAAGTTTACTAAAAATAAAAGTAGTCTATGTCGTTATTATTATTTAAGAAATTTAGTTTCGGGCTGCAAAATATTCTGTGAATCAATATTTAAACACGTATTAACACGTTCACAACCCCTGACCCTACATGGAATCGCAAATTGGTCTCAAACATAAGTCCACGCACACCTATAGAATACTGAATACTACTTCAATATTTTGGTTGGATTTATAGATTAAAATTCTGATTTCTTTAATACAGGAGGTACAGTTTTTGAAAAATAACAATATTATGGATATATAATGTGAGAGTAAATGACAAAACCAACCTATTTCACACAAATTCCAGTGGAATTATAGGGTTGACATCGGCCTTTATATGGGGGACTGTGAACGTGTTGAGTTATACATAGCACAAATTACTTGAAATTAATAAGTATCGCTTACAGTTATAGATAAAAAAAACGATAAATCTTACCTAATGACGTTATATACGATGTCCATATAGTCAACAGATCTGGCATAGTAACCGGAAGAGTTAATACTGCCCCAAAAGTTGGACCATGCCTGTCCAGATCGAACTAACAGAGGGGCAATAATGTCGTAACCAGATGTAATTAAATGTCGTAATGTGAGCGATTCTACTCTCGCAACACTGTCAATTACGAAAAGATAATCGCAAACACTGTTGACACAACGGTCTCTGAAACAAATAACAATATTTTAATAATAAATAATGACTAGGTTACTGACTGTTTCACAGACGTCACTCAGTTTAAAATAAATTATAAAGTATGTTAATGTATAAAAACACCATTTTGTAGTCACAGTCAGATTAAGAATGATCTGTACAATTACACAAATATATGTGTTGTATTGTTTAATTTCATATCCAAACATCCAGAATGCTTTATAGATCTAAACATCTCGCAAAAACGGGGCTGACACATTGAGCATTCTAAACAAAATTCATCACTGCTATTTTCGGCAAAGCGTTCAAGACTACTATTTGACGACCTCGATGGTCCAGCGATTCTCACTCTCGGCGCTGGATGGTTCTGGGTTCGATTCCCGATAGGACCAATTTGAGAAATGTATGTTTCTAAAATTGGCTTCTGTTCTGCTCTGGTACTCATGGCACAAGGAATTCCCTAGTTTGAGACTAAAGTATTTAACGCACACACTCTGAGCCCCGTACTAAGGAAACCCAGTATTGCGGGTGCCATGGACACACATAGACAACCACAAATTACACCCAAACTCACGAGACAAATGAATGTAGGCTATACAAATATTTCTCCCGACCTGGGAATCGAACCCGGGACCTCCGCGAGTCCAGTGTGGTTACCGTTCGGTCACGGAAGCAATTAGCATGGTTGTCTGGACCATTATTTAAATTTATTTATTACGTTAACTGTACTGCTTCAAATCATATTTGGCCACACACATCCTACTGCTAGCTACAGATAACCTCTCAAGAGAGGTTAATAATTACCTTTTCATAGACAAACAAAGAATTAACGTATTTTGAAAGAATTTATTTGGTCTTATTATGTGATAAATGGTATTATTTTTGCTTACTTGATAATGTTACGCGCTTCCGACTCGGCGATAAAGTCAGCAGGCCTAACACGTTTGGCCGTTGCGAAACTTTTTGCATTTTTTTCGAAGAATTCTTCAACTTCAGTCTCATGATATTCCACGTTGTTCCTAAGGACTAAGTGAATCTTAGATTTTGGGTAGTCCAGATTCAGCAATTGTTGTAGGAACTCTTCTAGGAAGGGCGTAGGTATTTCAATAAATACAGCCATCATGACTGTTGGCAATTCCTCGTCCTAAACAAAAGGTATGCGTAAATTATACTTTCAGAAGTTTGGTAAGGTTTTCGCAGAGCAAGCTTAGAAGTTATTCATTTTTTCTGAAGTTTTTATAGGTAACAATCTCTCGTCATCAATCTTGGCTTGGAAAGAAGAAATGTGAACATTTGAACTGTAGTAAACTATTATACATGTGTATGTGGATTGCCTTAAAAATGGCTGCATTTAGACTAGAAAATAGAATACATACATATGTGTTGCTTAGCAAAGAACACTGTTTAAGTAATTTTGAATCATTTTAAGGGAGAGTGAAGAAACTACATACATTATAGCATACAAGATTTTTCAAGCTATTGTTAATAATAGGTGTTCTGTTTATGACTTATAAATAATTGTATATGTATTACAAGGTTATTTGTAAAATACTAACAACCTCGCAGTACCATTAACTAAAATAACGGAAAACTCACGTTTTATAGTCGAATTTTTGCTCGACATGTCGGGCTGCCTGGGCTTTGGCGCGCAGTTTCCGTCGAGTCACCGCCGCGGAATCTCATGATTAAGGACCACGAATTGGTTCGAAACATGGCGAGCAAAAATTCGACTTTAAATACGTCAGTTATTCGTTATTTTAGTTAATATGTCTGAGTCTCACGGTGGTTTTCTATTTAAAACTCTCAGTACTATTTTACTATCATCATAAACAACAACTTTTGTTCCATGCTTTTTAATAATTCACAATATTTTACTTTCGACAAAAATAAAAATATTGATAAAGATTCAAAATGGTGATAACTCTGTGCGATAACAAAAGAAAGCGCTAGCGTAAACACCAATCCGATGCAAAACAGGACGTGTGGAGTTCGTTTCGGGGAGAACGCTTGATTTCTATCTTTTTTTTTAACTCTGCAATCAGCCAACCAGACTGTAATCAGATGAGTTCCAGCAGATTAAGGCCATTGCCTTATCTCCCCTTAATTGCACAGCACATCAACATCAGTATGTGGGGCAATGGGTTAGGATGAACTCCTAGTCGATGCCTGTAGTGAACTGTATAGCGTTTAGCTTCTTCGAGAACCGTTGGCATTTCCAAATAGTTGTGTATTTCGGAGTTGCGAGCGTACCTGGGCGCAGACAGTTAATACCCTAAGAATGTTATTTTGGGCTCTTTGGAGGCGTATATTTTGCTTGCTTGATTTTGATACAATTATGGTCAACAACCATATTGTACAGAAGTACAGACGGTTTTATTACACTGCAGTACACTCTCAGCTTATTGCTTAGAGATAAGGTGGATTGTCTTTACAGAAGCCAGAGGAGATTTCTGTATCTAGAGTTGACCTCAGTTCTTTTGTTTTTTATATGGTCACTCCATGTCATCCTACGATCCATGATGAATATTAAATATTTGACGTAAGAGATTTGTAGTCAGTTCAGTTAACCAAGGGGCAAGTGTCACGTCTAAGCGCAAAAGTAATGTGATGAGATTTTGTGAACGCTCACTTTCATGCGCCAAAAGTTTACCCGTGCATTGGTGGCATTAAGTTGGAGTTGCAACGTTCTGCTTGCCTCATTGGGATCGCAATTACAGGTTAAGAAAGCGGCATGATCGGCGTAGGTTGCGGCTACGTTTAAAACTTGAGGTAGGTCACTAGTGAAGGTGTACAGCACTGGGCCAAGCACAGAGCCTTGGGGCACTCCCACACAGCAGCTGAAGCGAGAAGACTACGCGTCTCGAAGTTTTACTTGGAACATTCTATCGGTGAGGTAGGAGACCATCAGAGGTAAGAATGAGTGAGAGAGTAGTTTTTAATTTTGTATTAGAGTCGCCGACCCGATCGAAAGCCACGGAGCAGTATTCCTTTTTTCTACGCATTATCTTACTGTGATAGCCTCTGTGCACTTGCCACAGTTAAATGTTGTTTTCGGAAGCCAAATTGGTGGTCTGGTATGAGTCCACTTTCGTCAAGGTGCGAAGTGAGTCTTGAAGGATTATCCTTTCCCACAATTTTCATAAAACTGGTTTCAATATAATTGCGGCTTCGGTAGCAGGCTTACCGAGTTTATGGATCATAACAATTTGAGATATTTTCCAGAGGTTAGGTACGTGGGAGATTCTGAGTGTGGCATTGATTAGCATTTATTTAGCATTGATTACCTCACAATGGTAAACGTCTTAAGTAGCTTTGGAGAGATCAAGTCGAAGCCAGGGGTCTTTTTCGAGTCCATCATCGATATTTTCTAGCCAGTTCGCGTGGAGAAGTGGGTCGACGCGAAGAACACAACTGCAAGTCCTGGTTTAACAACAACTCAACTTTTTGCCGATAAACGTCGTCGCCTTCGTAGAATTTGGCAGGTCTCCCGCAAAAGAGCAGACAGGACACGTTTAAACTGAGCGATAAAAGCCCTAAAAGTTCTCCTTGCTGAAACTGCAAATGAATCCATCAAACAAAGAGTAGACAGCAAAGCAACAAAGAGCCAGTCTCAACCACATCAATGCAAATTCAGTCAGATCTCGAAACACATGGGCATGGGCCTGGAAAGATCTGAGGCAATTGCAAATCATCTTGCTAAAGTGTTCAAACCAAATGATACCGATGACAGGGGAAATCCAGAAATAAAGTTTAAAAACTTTAAACTTTAAATTCGGTAAATAAGTTTTGTAAAAAATCAAAGAACAAACGTTATGATGTTAGTAATAAAGTCCTGCATGGTGGTTAGTATTTTACAAGTCACCATGTATAATTTATTCATATTCAAAAGTCAAAACCGCCAATTTTTGACTTGAGCTTTTTGATGAGTGTTAAGACGTAGGTAAAATTTAATCAACTTTTGCTCTAGAATATTCTTTAAACCTTTGACCACCGTGGACGCTATAAAGCGTCTTACATTAACTTAGTTAATACGCCAATGATGCCTTAAAGCGTCAAAGAAACCCTTTAATTTTCAGCTGAAATTAATAAATAAATATTAAGATATTCCATGTATTATTTCTATATTCTAGTTAAGTATGGATTCATAACATGTCACATCTTGGCGTCTTGGGAACGGAACTAGTTTTTGTCAGTGGCGGTCAAAATGTTAAGAAATATTTTCATTGTTGTTTTGTTAGCTACGTTGGCTATAAATAGTTAGGCAAACCTTTAGCAACATCCTCTTCTCTTTACAGAGCATACAGCCATTTGCAGCTGACCAAGCTTTGGCTAAATAATTTCCTAAGTGATTTAAGGTCAGTTTGGATGGTCCATTCCCATGCAAAATTAGAGGCAACTGTTTGGTTGCTACATTTTCAATATAAGGCCACTGTTCTGTGTAGTTTGCTTTGAGTTGCACATCCCCTAAAAAAAGAAAATTTAGTATCACTTCCATCACTGATGTCTACAATATTTCACTGCAATGCTTCATTGGGTATACTTACACGTTGCACCATTAAGGTTCTGGAATATAACCGCATTGTGGTCCAAAGATATTTTAAGTATATGTCTTAAATTTTGATCCAAATATATCTTGGTGTAGTAAAGCTGATCATCATCTTTATCATTGATTGATTGAAAATTGACTATCTCAGTAAGTTCGGGTAAGTAGCCTGTAAAGTAATTAATAGCAAAATATACAAATTTAATTCAGACTTATTGACTTTAATATATGGCACTAATGCTCAAATTGTACTAACATCCGTTTGATTTTATTGATTTGACTGACTTAATGTTCCATTATAGATCTTATATAGTCTAGCTTTGCTGTGATAAAGAAAATTTTTATGGTTAGTGATATATTAAATGTAAAGATCACTGTAAGTTACTATAAATTAACAACATAGTGAAACTATAGTGGAAAATTAATAATAATAATAACGCGCACACACTCATAGCCCCGCACTAGGGAAACCCTGTGTCGCAGGTGCCATAGACACACACACACACAGACACCCACAAATTACACCCAAACCACTTTATAAATAAATGTAGGCCATACAAATATTTCTCCCGGCCCAGGAATTGAACCTGGGACTTCTTGCGAGGCAGTCTAGACTGGTAATCATTCGGCCACGCAGGCAATTAATGAATTTTGAATACCTATAAATCCTCCAGAGTTTAAATATGGATAAGGAACTTTTGTGTCCGGGTACCGGGTAGACAATGTGGTGTCCGGCCAGCAGTATACTTCGGCAGAGAACAGTACTCGAGTATCAGGAAACTTTTTGAATGCTTCGACTATTTTGTCTAAATTCGCCAGGAATAGTACATCATAACTGGAAAATAAAGTGATATTGTGATTGGTTCATATGGGCAGAAATTTAATTATTTTCTAGAAGTTATTATACAATCAGTCAATTAACAATAAAATGGGACAGTATTTGCCAATGCAAATCGCAATCTATACGCACTGAAAAGTATGTAACAGTACCTGTCCACAAATAAGACAATTTTTTCTTTGTTTTCAGACTTCATCATTTCGTTCAGTCTCTGTTTGAGTAAATTAACCTTATGACCACCACCAGCATAAGACATATCTCCTCCTTTCCATTCATCCCCCTTGCCCAGAATTTGTACATCAATGTCATATACTTTAGCAGATCTTAAAAAGCGTTGCAGACCATGATTATCTTCAGTGGCTACAGTCAGTACAGTCACATCATCTGCAATAAGTATAAGGCTTATTTATATAAACATGATTAGAAGTATTACTAACCGTCACATACCCTCCAACACACACATAATTGCATTGATTAAAATATATATAATAGTTTAAAAACATTCCACGCACAGACAATGAAATTTAAATATTGAAATCTATAAAGGTCTAGTACATATCTTCAATTTAAAAGTAAAACTCCTTTAAAAGCCAAATTGACTAATGGTAATAATTAAGAGTTTTGCATTTTACTTTCAAAGGGATTATAATGAAGGACACTACACACTTAATAATTTTTTTGTCATAGATTTTTGTATTCATGAAACAAAAACAAAAAGTAATTGCATGAGTCTTATTACTTATTAAAATTATACAGATTTTTTTATTGATACAGATACCAAACACTGAAGACAAGATTTTGGCATAAAATAAATAATTTAACCTTCTACAGAGCACAGCAGATAGTCTGGAATTGCACAGCAAATATTTCTTAAACACTTGAATATAATTAATACAATTTATACGCAAGCTTTTTGCACTACAGAATGTTTAATGCTTACCATCTCCACACACAATTGCAGCTAGTGTTAAGAATAAACAACAAATTAAAATGCTAGTTCTGTTTCCAGATTTATCCATAATGATGACTGGGTTCAATGTACTTCCTAAAACTGGAACTCGTTAAAAATGAATGCCAGCTAAACTGAGTTCACTGTACATGTATATTACCCCAGTATCCCAGATACTGGGCTCCCACTTCCGACAAACGCGATAAGCTTATAGCCAATGAGTAGCTAAGTACGTAGGTATCTACGGCCAACTCTGGTCAAGACTACAGCGATAACTTGACCGCTTCCTCTCGCTACAAGATCTCAACTGACTCAAACAATGAGATCATTTCATTTCATTACTCTCGGGGACCGCGCGTGATTTTCAATTACGCTGATGATACAATAATAATACAGTACGTTTCTGCTTGCGTTTGCTCGCATAGTCTAGTTGAGTCCAAATGATAACATGAACACACGCGCACAGTATAAAATTGAGCTTGAAAACGAATAAACTGCAAATTCACCAATCATTGTTCCAATTCCAATCAAAGCTTTTTCTAATGTCATTGCCAATTGACAAACTACGTCAAATAGTGAGCGACAGGGTGCGTTTCAGGTGAGGTTTCTGGATGGAAGAAATAAAGTGTGACAGTGCGTTTACATTTGCAAGTTACTACAAAGAATTTACTTACGAAAAGTTAAAAAAAATACAGCAAAATATCTATTTTCCACAGTAGCTGTATAGAAGCATATTTTTCATAAATAATAAGTAATGTTCACTTCGTAAATAACTGCCTACACTTATTAGCCAACCGATATTAATTCTGCGAACGTATTTGTTATTGCGTTATACTGGGAGCAAAGTTGTCCCGAATCTTGTGTTGTTATTGGAAAGCTCTTCTCAATAAGAGCTTGATTTTTTTATGTTTCGTATGAAATTATTTGTCCTAGGTATTGTAGGTGTTTTATAAGATTGGAAAGGTCCCAACAAGAGAAACGGCTAGTGCTCAATGATGTTATTAAAATAGGTCAATAAAGTACCCTATTGTCCTAGGAATTACATTATAGTTAATAAACATTTTAAATAGTACCTACTTGGCAATTTGTGGTCTATAATAATTGCCGGCATAAATATTTGTATTTAGATCTGCTTTCTATTAACAAATATTAATAATATGTAATAGATTATTGGGGTACCTGTATCTACGTTTTCAGTTGAAAGTGAAATTTAGACTCAATAATAATGCCATTTCTCTGAAGGTAGGTGTGGGCAATTAGCGGAAGATAAAGAATGCGACAAAGAGGATATTAACAGTTAATACTAGTACATCCGAATAATAGTTTTCGAAATGGGATCAATGACAACAGCAACACTATAAAAAATTGTCAAAACATGTGTATCGTTTTTTTTAAAATTATACTTCATATTAACTCATTCCCGATAGTCCAGATTACAATTATAACTTTTTAAGCTAGACAATTTAATGAAGAAATTGAATAGCGCCCAATTTGAACTTCACACTGGGATAGTGTCATACGAAGGTTAATTTTTTCTCGTTTCATAAAACTATTTTTTTATATATCCAATGTCAATGAAAAATTTGCAAAAAAGCCTACCTACGAAATATAATTTTTACTAATAATAATAATAATAAAATTATTTATACAAGAATTACAAAAATTAGGACATTTTGATTACCCATTAACACAAATATTAATAAACTTTACATAATATAGCATAAATTATAAGATATAATAAAATAAAGTATGACCTAAAACAAGTTAAGCACTATCACTAAATGGGTACCTACCTAATTGTCATTTACGATTCGCATCCCGGTGGACAGACATCCATTATTTAAAAATAGACCTATCGAAGAACGTGTCACAAACTGCTCTCAGGATTGCATTGCATTGTAGATGTAAGCACTCTTTTCCAAAATGAAGCCATACTCGCTCGCAACATGGCGAAAAATTCCGGAATGTGGGCTTCCGCAAACATTCTACGCACTGTACAATCTAGGCAGCTTCACCAGGATACATTCTATTTTTAGTAGCAGTTGAGCTCCTTGTGAAAGAGTTCGTCCTGGAAAGTGCTTCCCTGTACCTGTCCCACCTTACCTATTTCTGCCAAGAAAGTAATGTGAGCATATTACTGCGTTCCGGTTTGGGAGGGTTAAGGGTGCTGATGAAATTATAGGTACATGGATCTTGTCAACTTCTGCTTCAGGGTAACGGGCGCAGTGGCAATGCCCCTAAGAGTGACACTACAACTGTTATGGATAGGCGTGTCGCTCCATCATCATCATTATCTTAGCCCGTTAACACCCACTGCTAGGTATAGGACTCCTCTTTTGCACGCCAGCTTGTCGCTTACCACTAAAAAACTTCTTAGATTGTTGTAAGAAATCCTAGTGAAGCTGGTACATCACATCTGACACTTGTATATACGTTGGCAATAAGCCCTATACAAGGTCACCTTGACCTGCTTATTGCATTTTGCAAAAATGGGCTCAAGCATGTTGCTTCTTAAACATAAAGCACGCCGCTATCGTTCAATATCTAAATCATCGCGAAGGTCGTCTGTAAGGACGTGGCCCAAGTATTTAAAGTGTTGCACACTCTTTACTAGTGAACCGTTCAGGAAAACATCCGGAACCTTCTCCGGAGCTCTCCCAGCCCTGAAAACCATCATCTCTGTCTTTGCGGCATTTTAATTGAACTAATGAGCCTTTACATAGCTGATTTAAAGCAGCATTCTCAGGCCTCCAATCGAAATACTATTTAGATACTAAGTATCAAATACTTAGTTTCTGTTATAGTCGGAGATAAGAACCTCGACTATTATTTAATAAGGCAAACGATTTAACCAAACAGTCAGCAGATGCAACTTTTCATAGGGATTGTGAACTTATTTTATCTACATATATTTTTTTATGACAGGTAACAAGTTACGGAACGAACAAGTGGTTCCCCTGGCGGTAAGCGACGCGCATGTCCATAATCCATAGCATTTGCAGTGACACTAGGGGTCTGTTTTAAATCGCAAAGATCTGAGAGGCCTGCTACTGCGCCCGTCACCCTACAAAACTGCGACAATACGGTCTTGCTGGCTGATATCGTTGATAAATGGTTGTAGCAAAATCTTCATTACAGTAATTGTTACTATGGTATAAAATTAACAAGAGTCTCATGCAATTTCATCCATGTGAAATTCAACTTTGTGCATTTTAGCTTTTTATTTTCGCAGAGTTTTATTTACTCGCTGTTTTACTTGTAACCTAGTACCTATGTTTTGTGCCATAAGAATAGAAATAAAATATAAATGTCAATGGCTATTATTTGAAATTTCTTAAGTATAAAGACTTGATTACCGCTATATTTAATCACTTCATCGTATCTATAGATTGTGTATTACATAACGCTCACATCATCTTGCACAAAGGTCTAAAGGTCTAAAATAAATTTAAAATCTTAACACTTGTCTTCTTAAGTAGGTTTAGAAATGTACAACTAATCTGTTACACATTTTTGAAGTTTATCGAATGCAAGTCCAAATGGTGACATTTAAGCAAACAGAACATTTTTTTTTAATTTACCGATTTTTCCCGATAGAATAAAACGTTTAGAAGCTACAAAATATTAAAAAAAAACTAATTACGAAAATATAAAAGTAACTACAGTAAAGTATCTACATAGAATCTAACGGTCGTATTTTAGAACTCTACTCAATACTCAAGTCAGGATTTGAGTATGGTTTAAAGCACTCGAAATCATACTCAAGTCTCTGCCATTAGGGTCGTATTTCCAGTGCTTGTGTTTCCAGTGCAATCCTGACTTGAGCATTGGATAGAGTTCTAGAATACGACCATAAGTAAGTCATTATTTTATTTCTAACGTGTTTACGACAAAATATTAAATTCGAATGTGCCTTAGTAATATGCATTTAGATTAGTACAAATGCCGCATGCGGCTACAAATTAATTCTAAGCTCAATAATTCCTATTACAATAATACTATAATGTTTATACAATTTAGAAGTAAATAGTGAAAATACGGCAATTACTATTTTTAAATATTTATATACTAATATATACCAACTCAATTATAGGGTAATAAGATGTGGTGGTAACTATTTTAAAAGTTTCCAGTTGGAATCATGACCCAGTGATATCATTTTTCATTTACAAAAATGTACATAATAATTATTTACATGGAAAAGAATATATTTAGTTAAAAAACATAAAAGGAGTGAATATACGTATAATCAGATGCACTTCTTGTCAAGGGAATATACTGCAGCCTTTAATGGGGTTGTTTGATATTACAACTTTTACAACTAGAATGAAACTGAATGCGAAGAAAGTTAACATTGTAAGTTTTTTTTTAATTTCGATATTTAACCAAATAATAATAAAAAAATCAATTTCCAATTTTGCGGTTGTCATTTGTCATAATTTTTTAAGAAAAGGGTGTAAGGTGAAACTACCTGGTATTTATTATGGTATTTATATGGTCTGTGGGTGAAACCTTTGCCTACCCAAATAGATGGGTGAAAAATAAGGGTGAAAATTTATAAAAGAACGTTGTCATAAATTTTTGAACTCGTCTACGTTTTAGAAGCAAAATTACCAATGAAAAAAGTACCATAAAATCTTTGTACAATTAAATCATTGATTTAATCTTAATTAAAATTAGTTTAATTTGAAATGTACTACAAGAAAAAAAAAATTACTACCACGTTGTCCATGTCACATGGTTCTATGAAACAACCTCATATGCGTTATTATTCTAAGCTCATAACTATTTCCCGCGAAAAACAAAATTTAGAAAATTAAAATTTTGGAAAAAAATAAAAATTCAAGACCTGGCATCATGACTAATTAGACGGCTTAGCGTGTCCCGAAAGACAAAAAGTTTTACTACTTCTACTCAACTTCAGAGGACTATGAAGCACATTGTCCCGCACAATAGTTGAAATGAACACATAAGAAAAAAATACATTGTACATAATTTATTCTATTTTCGCAAAGCAGGAATAAAATCAAAACTAAATATAAACATGTTATATACAAAAGTTTAAGTACCTTTGTGAAAAAAATTTTGCTTCTTGCAATCTTCCTCTTGAGAATCTTTAGAGCAGAACTCTTGAGAAAGGGTCCCACGGCGAAGGGCAATAAACATAGCCAATACCCAGACGCAACATTTGAGTGGGAAGCACCGATGTCCCCGCATCTTGTTGTCGCGGAAGCCTTCGGCGATCGACTGCAATCTCGATGTCGATACAACCATTACATTGATTGTACCGTAAAATGTGAGAGTTACTTTTTGTTAGTTTTTATTCTTCTATTTCAGAAAGCCACGAACCATGAAATGAAAGTGAAACTAAACGTGAATAGGTACAGACATTGTTCCAAAAGACAATTTAGGATAGAATCGAATCTGCACTAAATCCGGGAGGGATACCTACTTACAGTTCAATCATTCTGAGTTTGTTGTGTCCATCACTTGTTAGCAGCTACCATTTCTAAATGGTAGCTACCATAAGTACCATACCATACGATAGGTGAATAGTAGTGAAGACATCGTAATCAGTTGCGTAGCGTGGGGGTACAGAGGGGGCCATGCGTGGCGCCGAGTGGCACAACAGTGGGGGCGGCGCCGAGGCCTAACTGGTCAATTTTTTTATTTTTTTTTTGCTTAAAAGGGCGGCGGCGAAACCTGGCTAGTAAAATTCTTTTTTAAATTTAAAATTAGAGATTAAATTCCACTGTTTGAGAAAACGATATATTGAACAACACATAGGTGGAGACGAACACAATCGAGCCGAGCGAGCCTGCCCGAACAAATTACTTTTGTAATCTTGAAAATATAGAGGAAAGAAATTTTGGCCCCGGGCGGCAGAAATCAATATATATGTATATATGTATCAATCGTTCGTAATAGGTAAATTATTATTACCTAATCAATGTGACAAATCGCAATGTCAAATCCTTTTTTAAAATACAGTAGTATTATACCTATTCACTTTCATAAAATGAATCTGAATTAAAGCATTTTCGTAAACTTTTTCTGTAACCTTAAAGTAATATATCTCGGTATGTATGGTAATGTAGTTATTGTGCCACTGACGAATACCTATTCCATATATATTTAATACGACGAAATATCGTTGTGCAACAGTTTTTCAGAATAAAATCAACGATATTGATAATAAATACTCTTTGTGATGTCTCATAAGTATGACCAATGGTAGGTAACTTTAACATTGTACACAATCCTGTTACTTGTGCATTGCTAATTACTCTAATTCTGCCACAATTCGATCGCAATCGCATTGACATGCTTTAATAATGCGCGTAATTGAAACAAAACGTGACATGGTCGTTTTATCATACGTGTGAAAGGGACAGTTGCTTTGTAGTAGGGTTTGTGATATCACGACAATTTTTTTTTCTCGAGTTTCGAGAATTCTCACACCCGATTTTTCGAATTTTTGGAGTTTTTCAAGAAATTTTTAAAAACCTAAAAATATCAGCGCACTCAACTATAATAAAGAAAAACATCATTTACATAAACTTTTCTAAAGTGGTTAAAGCCTGACTGTGTTGTGTAGTGCCGCGGACCGAATTCCATGGCTCTTGGTCCAGGGTTTGACACCCGGTAGGACCAATTTAGGGAAAGAACCTTTTCTACATTTTTTTTATTATTAAATTGGTTCTGGTTTGGGTGTTCTGTTCTAAGACAAACATCAAAGTTCGCGAAACGCCCGACCCGACGATGATGATTGTTTTTCAAACAAATACCTATACTTATATTGTTGAAAAGCTAAGTAATACTTTGTATTAGACGTGGCGATACAAGTTGGATAGCTTACGCCGCGAGTCACCGCCTTGTGCAGTGCAGTACTCTTTTCGTAGAATAGATTTGTTTAATATATTTAATTATTATTTATTTAATAGAGAATAATGTTCTATAGGATATTGCACATTATAAATTCTCCCGGCACAGTTTGACGCCGTTCGTTGCGCTTCTGCAATTTGTTTTTAATTTTTTGTTTAAAACAACGTAACCTTATTATCAAGAAAAAAGATTTATGACGCATTGCTCTTTTTAATACATTGCAGCGTCGCGCCGCCTGGCTGCGGCAATTTTTAGGCAACCTTAACGAGAACGATCAGTAGCAATAATGTTCGTATAACATTTAAGCCAAGTAATTAAAAAAGGTAATTTGATTTCTCGACTTCTTGAGTTCTCGAGGATATTTTTCTAGTCTCGAAGTTGGCCAGATTTCTCAAGATTTCTTGAGAAATCTCAAGCAGAAACCCTACCAGTAGACAAGGCTTAGACAAAGAGTACTACAAAATCAATTACATAATAGTATAACCTATTTCTTACGGCAAGCCAATGGGAAATGACTAATATGTACTATTCGTCATAAAAGTATATGTTTATATGGTTAAGCAGTTAGCGATTTTTTTGAGTTAGAATATTTTCTTAATACATTACAGCATAACTTTTTATAAGGATGTTAGTTAGAAGGCTCTTCGTGGTTATACTTGAATTCGGATTTTGGTTTTACTGCCTATGCTTAGGTTAGTGGATAACGTAATTCAAGTTTTAATTTGGAACGAAATTTTCGTTACTTTATAGCTAAAACTCATTCAGTACCAAAAGCCATTAACTGCATTTTATGCATAGTTAACAGAAAAATTGTACGTGGTAGTAATAATAAACCACTTATCGTCATCATTAAAATAATTAATTCCCCATTGCATCCAAGTAATGCCGTGTAGAAATTTTATCTTTTATTTTTAAAATTTTGAATCGTTCTCGAATTCCTTTTTCCTTCACTATACTTACGATGTGACTTTTTATTCAGTACGTACAGTGAAGAATAAAATCTTATTCTTTTTTAATTTTAATAAATACGCAAACGTAGCGTAGTACGTCCAACGGCCAGATGGAGTGACAATCTACGAAAAGATACTAGCATTAAATAAATGCAACAGGCTAAGAACGGGGCGAAATAGCGCACATAGGGTGAGGTCTATAACCAGAAGCGGATTACAATAGTGTGATGATGGCACACACAATAACTAATGCACTCGAAATGACGCACTACTGGTGCAAAAGTATCTTATTTACCAACTGACAATTGTAGCATAAGGTAATGATGATTAATAACACACAACTGGGACTTCAACTGTGGAAACTACCGAAAGCAAAATACATACAGCCCCTTACTTAGCTTTTATCGCAAAAAAAGAAATCTTCAACATAGAGAAAGTTGCATCTAGTTTACGGTCGCGCCTCAGTGGCGTTTCTGTTGAATACACTCAAATCTAACTTGCATCATTGTTACAGCAACAAATAATAAACGGGTCTCCATGGCCGAACGGCTACCATGCCGGACTGCCACCCAGAGGTCCCAGTGTCGATTCCCGGGCCGGGATAAATATTCGTATGGCTTACATTTATTTCTCTCGTGATTTTAGGTGTAACTTGTGGTTGTCTATGTGTGTGTCCATGGCCCCCGTGACACGTGTTAAGTGTGTGCGTTATTATTATATTATTATTACTCAGTACTTAAATGCAATTTATACTTAAAAACCTGCGTTTATAGCAGAGTCAAAAGCAAAATTGATGTAGAACGTGCGGATTAAAGGATTTAAAAAATATATCTGGTTATTTAAATGTATATATATAAGCATGTGAAAGAGTTTGGGTGTTTGTTTAAGATATAGGTATTTTTGTCAAACAAATGCTTGGATAATTTTGTGTTGCCCTTATTGAAGGGCAATACAAATAATCCAGTATTACGTGTAGTGACACGTAATACTTTATCCTCGAAGGAACTATAACCGAGTTCACTCTACGGATTGTGAAGTATGTGACGTATATTACCAAATCATAATGTATTTTGCAATATGATTTGGATAATTAAGACTCGTGAAGATTAAAAGTATTTTATCATAATAATCGCATAATCGTATCTCTACCAAAGTGTGTCACGTAGGGATGTACACAGTAAGATCTATCACGCACATGTAAAGCTTCAGTTGAACAGTAAATTGAAATCCAATTTAAGTAATTGTATTATAAGTAGAATGAAGGTAGAGCTGACAGGTTAGAAGAGTCACTACGATCGTCAGGTCGGTTGTCTAAAGACGCATCCACTGCTTGGCTGTACAGCAAAAACAAGTTTGCTAGAAATATGCCCAAGGAAGACCCAGAGACCACAACGCTCAAAAATGAATTAACGGACTTGATAGCTCAAGTAAAGGTATTTTAAACTTACTGATGAATTGTTCTTGTGTATCTATAGTGTCTACCAAGGTTTGAAGCTTTATAATATTCTAATTCAATTATACAATAGGTAAAGTACCTTGTGATTACGTATTATTGGTATTATATTATTTACAGGCGGATCAAGAAAAAGTCGCAGATGCTAAACTGGCCGAAAAATGTAGCGACTTGGCTGACGTACCAAAGATAAGACTTACAACAAAAAAAACTCTGAAAGGTCATATCAACAAAGTTAACTCTGTTCACTACAGCGGTGACTCCAGGTAAGTTTATGTTTACCTACGTAATTAATATTATGTTAGTACCTAAAGAAGTGCGATATTAAGTATGTTGCATTTTTCGGCTGCGCGAATTGTTTTGTCTCCTATATATTTAGCTATACAGTTAGCTTTTATTCAAACAACTCGAGAAGGCAGTGGCGTCTTAAAATTAGTTCAGCTCCGTTGCATAAGTTGGCAACGTCTGTTGCAGACATTTAAGGAAAATTGATTCGACCTCTCTCTCCTCGCTTCTGCATTTGATTTGTTTATACTACTGTCTGTATGCTTAGGTTTTGAAACCAGTGTCACCTAGATAATATTAGCAATTGGTATTATTTGTATTACACTAAGTAAGAATTGCAACGAATATTTGGTAACGTTTCTTTTGTTGTATACGGTGTTCGGCTTATTCGGCCTGTTTTCTACTAGTACCAAATACTTCTATATAATAAATAAGAAAACATAGTAAATTAACATGTAACTTTTATTAATGCTGAACGTATATTGTAAGTTCGCGAAAGCGCACTTTCTCACTGTTTATCTAAAAGATCAAAGAAAACGTAACATAACTAAGATATTTCTTATGAAATGTAAAAAGGTATTACAACAAAAGAAAACTACCTACTTATTAGTTTATTCGTGACTAAATAAACGCTATCTATGAGTGCATGTGTGCGTTATTATTAATTATTATTTTCTACATTCAAGTAATAAATATAAGTCTAAAATTAAAGTAAGTTTTTGTTTCAATTCACGAAACTATTTGTCACAATTGACTTAATGTATATATGAAGTGGTGTTAATTCAAGACGAACGATTAGGCTGAATATTCGGCTAGTCGATCCGCCATTGGTCGATTGTTTGGTATTCGGCCTGAAGCCGAAATACTATTTCTTGCAACATTACTAATTATCAACTTGTGTTCCTTTGTCTATATTATCCTATATTATTATCTATATTATCGTTGAGTATATGGTATTAAAAATTATACGCTTGATGACGCTAGACGTGAAAATGTTAAGCGAAAATAAGTTGAATCATAAAATACTCACCAACATTCCGCCATCAAGGGTTAGAAAGAATCGACAGTAATCCATTTGTAATAACGTCATGATCTCCTTAGTGGGGCCATACGAGCTAAATAACAAAGACAGTCTAAACATGCTTAAAAGAGAAATAGCATCTCCTCACCACAGAGTTTAACATCAAATATCTGAATCAGAAAACTATGAGATCCATTTCTAACAAGTTCATGTGAGTTCATTGAGGCAACCAATTTATGATCCATCATCAATCAATTAATTTCATTTATTAGAGTTCATGATGTGGATGTTTGCATACATTTTCTAATAAAATAGACGTCAACGGCACCATTATGCCACAGTGCACACTTACCTTACCGAAAAGTGTGATCATAAGTATATTTTCAAAAATGCTATGCAATAATTAGAAAATTAGAGGAAAATGATATAGGTATAAGGTACACATTTATATTATATGTCATGGTCAGTGGGTGGTATATTTACTGACGTGTGATTGTTCAGGCACTGTGTGACGGGGTCTCTGGATGGGAAACTAATCATATGGGATACGTGGAGCGGAAACAAGGTCCAGGTTATACCATTGCGCTCTGCTTGGGTAATGAGCGTCGCTTTTGCGCCGTCTGGAAATTTTGTTGGTAATTTTTTTATTTACTGTCAATCATACTTAGTTGTATACAATAGGTCATATTTTGCTTTTTTAATAATGATTATTGTTTTTAATTATGCCCTTATGTATTACAAAATATATTGTACGGCCGTAGCGGTGGAATTGTATGATAATTTTATTATGCCTGCAAGATATGTTATGTTCTGCACAATCAGATAATGAACACACTCATCGACGACCATCGTGGTAGAGTGGCTTGCTTACCGCTTTTCATGTTGTCGCCATCTCTGAGGTCCCTTGTTCGATTCCTGGCCAGGTCAATGTAGAAAAACTAACTTTTCTATATTGTGTCAGGTTTGGGTGTTTGTGGTACCGTTGTTGTTTCCGATTTCCATAACACAGAGCTTTAGTTACTTATTTTAGGATCAGAGCAACGTATATGATGTCGTCTAATATTTATAATTATTATTATTTATTTACTTATTTCTTAGGTTTTCGCGATTGCTAGGGCACGTTCCCATGATGTCGTGACGACAGATAGTCGTGCAGTTTAAAGTGTCGTAGCTTGCATATTTAAATGAAGTTGTTCCCACATAAACAACTCGATTAACGGCGGCTTCCGTGAACGAGCTAGTGGCAACAGCTAGACACGACATCGTTCAACGATAAAATAAACGTCCACGACACAGTCACGATAGACAGTCGTGATATGGGAACAGACTAGACGCGACAATATTCCAACGATATATAAAGCGTTACGACATTTTTTTTCTTTTTATTGAGGAATAAACAGTCTTAAACAAATTATAAAATAAAAATACTTTTAACTTATTACTAAACCTATATTCCCTGTACTTATAAGTGAACAAGTAAATGGTTTATACCATCTGCAAATACGATCAATGCTTAATAAAAACATGCTTTTTTTTCACTACACTATTCTACAACCACTTCGTAACTTCACTATAATACTGTAATTATGTAAGTAATAATATTAAAAAATAAATATATATAATGAACTTAAACAAAACAAAGAGCGATTGAACAATTAATGATGAGCATACGAAACCATTTTAAAATCTGATTTGCTGATGTGACTTTTAAACTCCTGCAAAGAAGAATCAAATATGTCAACTTCACAACACTTTGCATAGTAAAAGGAACAAGTCCTTTTTATGAAACTGTTGCTACCGTAACATGTTTTACTTAACAACAAAAAGATCTTTTTTACGATTTTCTCTTTCATTGTTTCGCGGCACACGAATATATATATTTTCCAATGTTATGCAAAATTTTATATAAATATATTATGACATAATGGGAACACGCCCTTACACATAGGAAATGTAAGTTATAATATTTGTTTTGGTCAGCCGTGACCACGGGACCTATATAGGACCCGAAAAATTGTTTGCTTCAAAAAAACAATATACGAAACTTAGATACCAAAATAGTTTCATTACTCATGGACATATTTAGAAAAACGGTTAAAAAAGGCTAAATTGTGATAACGACATCGGCCACTGAGAACAGAATGACTTCAATCATCTTCTGATTTCGATTAAACGTTTTGGCTAACATAATGTATGATTATGTAAACATTCGCTCCCATGATAGAAAATTTTCATACGATGCGTCGTAGCTTGCGGAGGAATGGACAACATGTGCACGATCTACGACTTGAACAATCGGGATTCAACGGGTGCGGCTAAGATGGTGCGCGAGCTGGCTGGTTACGAGGGCTTCCTCAGCAGCTGCCGATTCCTCGATGACTCTCACATTCTCACTGGTTCCGGCGATATGAAAATGTTAGTGTATTGAAAATAATGCAAGTACAACGCACAGTCGATGCCTTAAGACACCTACCTGACCTCGTAATCCTTGATTTGGTTCTGAGAAGAAAGGTGTTTAACAAACTTAACCTTTAACCAGTGAGCAGTTAAACTCATTTTGGTATGGTTAGCTTATTAATGAACGACGATTTACAAAAATGTCCAAGTCAATTTGACTTTTAATTACATTACAGAAATACAAAGTTCAACCAAAAAACTGGAATTATTTTACACTTTTCTGTTTAATGCGTAAGCCTCTTCGAATCAAAAGGTCGGTAACGTGGTCAGGTATCTTAGGGCAACGACTGTATTTTGGTAACAGTATAGCTCCTTGCTAAAGAGTTCACCCAGGAAAGTGCTGCCACCTTACCTATTTCTGCCGCCAAGCAGTAATGTGAGCATTACTGTGTTTCGGTTGTACCGGTGAAGTTACAGGCACTTGGGACTTGTCAACTTGTGTCAGGGTGACGGGCGCAGTGGCAGTGCCCCACAGATCTTTGTGATTTCAAGCCCTGAGCGGCACAACAACTGTTATGGACAGGCGTGACGCTTACAAAACTTGTTTAACGTGTACCATCTAGTTTCTCAAATATTTAACAAATCGATTTACTTATTGTACTCGTGAATTTACATTATGTATCATTTACATTATGTATGAGTTTCTGTATTATTCGCTTTTATAGATCAATAAGCTAATTACTAATAAAAAAATAACTAGTGGGCTAGATGCGCACTCTGTGACAGGTATTTTGCTTGGTACAATTTACTGTTTGTGCTGTTCAACAGATGCATTTGGAATTTGGAGGCTGGCAAACGGGAAAAGGAATTCGACGCACACGCGGGAGATGTCGTAACCATTTCGTTGGCACCAGGTGTGTTAATTAATTTGAATGCTAAAAAATTAACTAACTTTTAACTTTTTAACTTTTAACTAATTTTTGTTAACTAAACTCACTAAGTACACACATACGTATAACACGGGTAAAGCCTACAGGTTGCGTAGAAGCAGCACTGCTCAAGCGGTACCCACTTTGCACGGAATCTCGCTATCCTACCTGCTCCGTGTTGCCTATTATTAGTAGTATAGCCAATTGTTAGTGGAAATATTAATAGTATAACTCTATACAAACGTAGCAGCGAGGTTTGTATGTGTGCACGCCCTACACGCACCGTGTAAACGCACACATTCGCATAATCTCGTGATGCACTCGCGTTGCATAGGGTAGACCGTCTCACGTGCCATTCATTATGGAATTATAAAATAATAAAAAATGACATCAAATATGACGTGTTTATTGTTATGTTTGCGATTGTTCGAACAAAAGCGCCTCAAATTCATAATTGTTAAAATTTCGTTTCTATGTCATTATCCCACTCCCACTACTGTGATGAACGCCTTATTTTTTTCAAATTATGTTTACAACCTGCAGGTACAATTAAAATAATAATGTGCCAACCCTACGCTCCGAGTGAGATATAGACATTTTTACGCGCCGAATAAGCGGGAGTTGCCCTTCTTGTCTAAAATAAAACGGTAATACTAAATCTACTCATTAAATTTCAATAATTATAAAAGGCAACATACTCCATGGAACCATTGAAATACAGCATATAAACTGCGGTGTAAAGACATTTTGTATTTATAAAGAGTTAGTTGTACGAATAAAATGAAATCTGAATTTAAAGCAATGGACTTGCCTATTTCTGGCTCCAAACAGTAATGTGAGAATCACTGTTTTTCGGTTTTGAAGGGTAACGGTACTGGTGTAATTACAGGCACATGAGACATGTCAACTAATGTCTCAGGGTGCAAGGGCAGTAACTCTCCGATCTTTGCGAGATAGGCGTGTCGCTAACCATCAGGCGCACGATGTGTTTGTCCCGCACTTGGCATAAAAAAAACATTATATTTCAATCATTGACTTACAATTATATGGACGTCGGGTCCGCGCTAAAAAGTGTCCGAACTTATAGGGCGTTAAAATCGTATACAGAGCGTCATTCGCGCTTTAGTCTTCGTTTGTTCGACAGTATTGCGATGACATTACAATTTAAATTCAACGTTTTAGCTTTTTCATATTCCTTTACATGTCACTACGTTTAAATAGGTTGACTTGGGACATTTTTGTTCGTGGTTTTTGTATTAGACCCGTTGTCCATTTATTTGTAAGTTAATGATTTCAATTAATATTTTTGACTTATACATGCCGTTAATAAAAGATTTTTTGAGGAGAAAAAAGTCAGTGTTGCCCGCCTAAGCAAAAGAAAATTATTGTTATACAATTAATCTACAAATTCCCCTACCAGCAGAACTATAATGTTTAAAAATTTCTTAATAATTAATTAATTAGTTTTAAGTTGGGCAAAGTACGCGAATAAAACAGATAATTTACGCTATTGCATTGATACGCCCGTTATAAACCATTCATGGTTCACTGATATTTCGATCTTTGCCATTGACTTACATGATCTTTGCGAACTTCTAGATGAAGACACTATAGACTACACTAATGATAAAATGGTTTTTATGGAATGAAATGGCTTTACATTTTTAACAATTATACATTATTGTTTCAGATATGAAGACTTATGTGACAGGCTCAGTCGATAAGACCTGCAAACTATGGGACGTAAGGGAGGAAAAAGCTAAACAAACATTCTTCGGCCATGAAGCTGACGTCAACAGTGTTTGTGTATGACAAAATTATTGATTTTTATCATGTATAATAGTATATATTTTTTTATTATGTATTTGAGGTCTGTCCCAAAAGTATCGGATCTTCGTCATTCCGTGCTGAATCTAATCATAATCCGGCTCGTGGCATCCTAGTAATCTCCATTCGACCGAATAACACGCTTCCACCGGTGCTTCCACATCCCAAAGCAGTTATGGAAGTCAGTTTTCGGAATAGGTAACCTTCAGTGCAATTTGTCGCATTTATTTTAATCATCTCTACGTCTTCAAACTGGAATTTTCAAATGGAATGATGGAATAACAAAGAATGTTATGGTGAAGTTCTGAAATGATCGCGTGATACAGTGCGAAAAACACGGCCACATTTTTGGGTGAGTGGCGATTGTTAGGCAAAATCACGACGATAATGCGCCAGCGCCTTCATTGAACATTGTCCAACAGTTTTTGGTAAAACATTATTCAACATCGCCAACCTCCGTACAGTCCCGACGTAGCCCTCTGCGATTTTTGGCTGTTCCCAAGATTGATAATTCCGCTCAAAGGGCATGACGACACAGACGATTAAAAAAATGCGATGAATAGCACTCAACGTTATTCCGAAAATTGACTTCTATAAATGCTTCGGGATGTAGAAGTACCGCTGGGAACGAGTTGTTCAATCGAATGAAGATTACTTTGAAGATACGAGTCGCATAATAATAGACCTAACGTAGAATAACGGACGAAGATCAAGGTAATGGATACTTTTGGGACAGACCTCGTATTAATTATTTTCAAGAGTAATGCATTTGTAGACAAATCATCATATCTGCCGTCCGCTAACTAAAAACCATAGCCCCGTATTCAGAATATTAAAATTGATTAATGATATTTCAGCTATGCATCGTTAGGGTAAGTTCCAATTAGTCGAACACGTTAACTAATTTTAACTGTTTTTAAAAGAGAGTTTTGTGCTCTATTCTTTGCTATTTAAAACTTTTATTTGACCATTTGTCACTTAGCCGCGTTTTTGTTAGTGGACGGCAGATATATTCACTGTATATTACAATTAATTATATTGTCGCTAAGTGTTTCATTGTTAAATGTAATGAGAAGACAATTATTTTAATTTGCAGTACCACAATAGTGGGCAGGCTTTCGCGACGGCATCTGAGGATAAGACCGCGCGGCTCTTCGACATTCGCAGCGACCAGCAACTCGGTCACTACACGCCACCAGGCAGCTGTGGCTTTACTAGCTGCGGTCAGTGCCACCGTATTATGAGATATTTTATCCACTTATTGATTTCACTGCGAGGAGAAACAACACATAGTAAAGTGAAAATATATACTTTCTACAGGTTTATCCCTAAGCGGCAGATACTTGCTAGCAGGCTCTGACGACAACTCCGTACATTCTTGGGACACACTGAAAGTTTCCCACACTGGTATGCTAATAATATTGTAATTTGCTCGATACAATTCATAAAGTGGAGAATATTCCGTCATATCATTGGAACTTTGGTTTTTGCACCTTCCAACGCTCAGTGACTAAGTAGCTACAATGCATACCTTCGCCCCTACCAGATATTTTTGGACAAATAAGGCTAAGTCTACAATAAGATATGAAAGTCTGTAGTATTAAAGTCGGGCCACACAGACGCGGTATAGCGGGAAAAGCGGGAATAAATAAACATAATTATGTGAAGTGATTCAGGCACAGGCAATATTAATTGTATTATACATTATTATTATAAATATAGCGCTAAATACTTTATATGACAGTAGGTTATCTAGAAAATTACGTTTTTGTACAAAACTGAGGGCATCATTGCTTATAGCGTTATACACAGAGAGTAAGCGCCCGCACTCGATGTGTTGTCAATCCACACCCGACCCTCACCCGCTCTCTGTGTGTTTCATGGCTTAGCAGCGCGCCTACAGTGGTCATAGTCTACCTTTACACGCACGCGTGAATTAAGCAGTGATACAATCGCGATGCAAACGCGATACAATCGCGATGCAGTCGCGCATTCGCTTCGATGCAATCGCGCGTTTGTAGCGATGCAACCGCCTGTAAATCGCAGGTGTCGCGCTGTGATTTGCATTTGTATAGCTGCAAAAAGTGTAACCAGTAGGACTAGCACGACAGGGCGCTATTTGCGCGAGAGTGACATAAAGGGTGACATATACTGTTGTCACATAGACGTCTCGCGCTTTATGTCGGTCTCGCGCAAGTCGCGCCCTGTCGTGCTAGCCCTAATTGGTTGCTCGAATGTAATTATTTATTTTGTGATGATGATAATCTCAAAATTACTAAATTGTACGTTTCAGGCACTCTAAGTGGACACGACAATCGAGTGACCTCCATTTCATTGGCACCGAACGGCGTTGCCATGGCCAGCTGCTCCTGGGACCAAAGTGTTAGGGTCTGGGGCTAACAGCCATTTGGTCCTTGTTGTCATACCCTGAGGATTTTTCTCGTTGGCCCCAAGTTTGTTATTTTAAATCATCTCAATTGTGTATCGATAGAGAGTCAATGGCAGGATTTTGTACCTTTGGTATTCTGCTAAAGGTCAAGAGTAGTGACTTGTCAGTGGCTAGCCGTCGAGGACTGAATATACGCCATCGAGTATATAACCTGAAAAAGAGACGAAATGTCATTTAATTAGTTTGAAAACTATTCTGCCAAATCATTACGGTGACAACTGCGCTCCGATTGGCCAGTCCGAATTCAAAACAATTGACGGGTGTCGTCAATTGTTTCACTTCAAATCGATCAGTTTAACTTGAGCTTTGCTGTAATGAACGAAAATTGAAAAATTACATATTTAATATTTAATTACCGACGAAATGTGATTCCGTTTGTTTTATTAGCTGTTTTGCTGTTTTTCCCTCACCACCGAATGGAACAGCCCCCCACAATTAGAGATATTATTTTATTACAAAAAATACATTTTGGAATATACGGAGACGTTCATAAAGGTCAGTTGTTGACGCTGTACTATTTCAGCCTCCTAATTTGTGATTTCATTGCAAACGAGAGTTGATATTTAAAAGTGATAATATATATGCCAGGGATGGACGGCCCTTATTTCGTCTCTATTTCTGATGTTTATATATACGATGCCGTCGACCTACTATTCAGCTGCCATTGCAATTTTTTAATATTCTGCTATTCAATGGCGTGTCGATGGCACGTCGATGACGTAATTCTAATAATACAGATATTATATAATTTTATATTGAAGACTAAATTGCTGATTAAAGATAAAAATTAAGATTTGGATAGTATTTCCATGTTTTAGTAAGACCTTAGAACCTTAGAGGAAAATTTTAAGGAAAATTTTTAGAGTGGAAAATGAACGAATGAATGCGATCACAGTTATTCCAACGTAGACTTTTTTCCATCCTCTAAGTCTGAGACTCAACTGCCATTGCAACCATATTTTAGTAGATTGGAAATATTATCATAATCTCAATGGAGTCTCAATGGAATTACAATGGCTAGTGGCTTCAAGAAAATTAACGGAATTGGACTCCTATCACTGTCCCATTACGACTTTAGCAATGCCGTAACGAAGCTATATAGCATAGTTTCCCAATTTAGCATTGCCGTGACGAAGTTATATAGCATAGTTTCCCAATTTAGCAATGCCGTAACGAGTTATATAGCACAGTTTCCCAAAGTGGTGCCTATCGCCTCCCAGTGGACGCTGAAGAGTCCTAGGCGGGCGGCAGGTGCCTGGGAAGAAATTGGGGGGGTGTTGATCCTGTCCAGGGGTGCTCCCGCATTTGAAAAAGAACCTGAATTAATTATATAAATTACACTACATATATATTTTTTCCTTGTGATTTTTTTGTGTTATTAATATAAAAAATACGTGTTTTCAATTATTTATTGTGGCGGTGGGCGCTGAAATTTTTTTATCTTGGTTAAGTGGGCGGTGAGCCAAAAAGTTTGGGAACCTATGCTATATTATAAACCGCTCTTATGAAATTGTACAGATTTTTCAAACTTCTTTTACTACAATTATAAGAATGCGTAGTTTCTCAAAGTTTTTTTTCTCATGTGTAACTAACCAGTCCATTGATCGTACCAATTAAAGTTTGGCTTATTGAACTGTTTATATTATTCAATATAGTAATGTCATTGTAACAAACGGAATGTTATTTCTTTTGACAATTGTCTAACTCGATGTTTATGTTACTTAGCACTTTGTAGATTATCTTAGAGGGTTACTTATTATGCTGGGCGAGGTAAGTTGACAAAACATTACCAACTAATCTTAAAGCATTTAAGTATTGTAAGAATGAAACAGGTAAGAATTTTAACCTCCCGAGTTACAGTCTCCCACGATTGAAAATAGAGTTTTGTAAACTAAATTCTGCCTTGTTTATAAAGCACCATTCTGTTGTGCTGATATTACCTGAGTAGGTGTTACTCGTAGGTAACTGTTGGCATCTGAGTCAGATAAAATATTTTGTGGTTACTAAATACAATTGAAATTCAGATGTAAAAAAATTCAAACCAAGATAAGTGTGCTTTGTTCGTGGCGGCGTTATGTAGGTATATTAAAAGTAAATTCATTTCAAAATAATGGAACCACGAAAATTGTGTTTAATTCGACAGTGAGATTCCTAATAAACTCTAACCTACCCACCGATAAGATTCGGTAAAGTACCTATAAGTGCGTCTCTACTTGAAGTAAGTATACCTTTTCTCTTATGGACAGATTTTATGCTTCTCCGATTGTGAATGTGGAAAAAAATTTTAAAATTCATAGAAAACTAGCTAGTGTCCGCGATTCGTACTTCGAGTAGCCTACACTTACTTGAGAAATGATTGATTCTCCTTACAAACTTTCATCGCCTATTTCACACCCTTTAAGATTTATTTTTGTGACACAAAGTAGCCCATGTCCATTTCCTAGGTCCCTCCTGCCTCTATATCAAAATTAATCAATTTGGTTCAGCGGTTTAGGCGTGAAAACGCAACAGATATTTGCATTTATAATATTATAAATAAAATAAATAATAAGAATAAAATAACTTTATTTCAGATTTCAAAAGGTGGTCCTTACTAAAGTGTTAGTAAAACAAAATTAAAATCTTAAGGAACTAAGTGTTAGTACAATAAAATCCAGATGAAAAAATAAAAAATATATAAAATCTGAAACATGAATATTAAAACATTTATATTGAAGCGTGTAATGACGTCCACCGGGCCAACATTGGCCTGTCCCAGAGGTTCGCAAACACGTTTAGGATGCAGTTGAGGCTGGCGCGTTGTCTGGTCTTCAGCGAGGCACACCGCTTCCTCATCACGGCTGCGAAACTGTCAGTCCTCGTCTCGGCGAAAATGCCGGACGCGACAGTCTCAACAATACCCGGATCGCGTTGTTGTATTGCACGCGAAGTTCATTGTACGACCTCTGCATGTAGTCCAATCATAGGTCGCACGAGTAAAAAGAGATACAAAAAGCTTTGACCAGAGTAATTTGTACACCGCGCGAACCTGCGGGCTAACATGTCTATATTCTCACTAAGGTTATCAGTAATCCGGTGACCCGAATATTTAAATTTACTAACAGTTTTCAAAGGAGGTGTTTTCAAGGCGGCACGGTTATAGGTTTTGGTACCTGCCTTGAAAACCATCAATTCGCTTTAACTCACATTATATTTGAGTCCATGGGCCACTCACAAATGTGCAGAAGACGCTTGAGAGCACCTATCGAGGGGCTCAGCAGCACCATATCGTCTACGTAGCTGATATTGTTCAAGCAAACGCCATCAACGTGACATCCGATTTTGGTATGCTGAGCTTCTCGATTAGCCCGTCCGTATAAAAATTAAAGAGCCGCGGAAAGGTTAAGCCTCTCTGTCTCACCCCGCACTCCAACCCATCCTGATCAGAGAGAGACCCCGCCCATCTCACAGTGTTCTTCTGGTGATTATACCTGTACCTTAAGAGGGACGTGATCTCACTAGGCAAGGTTGTTTGCCGATCACTCTTGTCCCACAGCACATCGTACGATACCAAATCGAAAGCCTTCGACAAATCAAGGTAGCAAGCAAAGACCAGCCGGCGTTCTTCCAGTTGTGTTGTACTGGACAGCGCGCTTCACGCATAGGATATTAGTTTGGATGTGTGTAAGTAGAAAAAATGTTATTTAGGGGATTATTCGGTGACATGTCTACACCATAGTGATACTCACTAGGAAAATAACATTAACGTATTTAATTTATCTAACTCTAAGTAAATAATATAACACTCGGAATTCGACGCGATTGCTTTTAATGGCCCAATAATAAGACATCACGGAGACGTGATAAAAAATATTTGTAAACCACAGACCAAATAAATACTAGGTGTAAACAAATAAATGTAGAGCCAGCTGTATACTATCAGGTAAAAACAGAATATAATTTGTTATAATTATTAATACAAAGATCGAACACTCGGAAAAAACACTCAGAAAAAATTCCTTCGATCCGGTCGAATTCGAACCGACGTCTTCTTGCATACCGTGCCAGACGCTATACCAACTAAGCCACGGAACGAACCAACGGACCTCGCGAATTTTTCTATGTGCTTGCGTCGTGTCTTTGTACTTGGTCTTTCAACGACTTTTTAGTCGTAGCGCCATCTATGAGAAAGGCGCGAGTCTGTTTTCGAGTGTTCGATCTTTGTATTAATAATTATAACAAACTAGTGGGAGTAATTTCACAAAAAATAATTGAATATCAATTCAATAAAAATTTAATTAAAATATAATTTATAATGGTTTTTTTCAACTGGACATGTCGTTCAGACAAATTAAATTTAGAGATGTTCCTTGGCGTTACTTTGTTATAAAGAATGCTACAAACTTTATAACAAAGTATCCCATATCATTGTTGGGCCGTATACGGAGAATGTGGAACATGGCAATGTCTTAATAATATTATGGAAAATTATCTGCAATACTTGAAAAAAGAAATTCTTTTATTTGGGTTTTCTAAATAGTTGTAGTGATGATGATGTCACAGAAAAGGTCGTGTACACCCATAAGTATTTTACAGTACCTATAGTCTGCGGTGGCGCTATTTACTCCAGGTATTAATTTAATTACTCTACTTATTAAGTTTCATACAATAACTCGTATTGTCATGACCATTATCCAATGAAATAAGTAATTAACAAAATTCTTAGGTTTCTAAACCCTGGATAGAAGTGCTAAATGGAAAAAAGGGCAGTTAGTTAATAAAAGTGATAAAACAATAGAAAATACAGCAATGTAATTATATAATTATATATAATTTATATAATTTCTTTAGATGGAAAAAATACTAATCGATCAATTATCGACATAAAATTCCAGACACAGATGACGATTGACATTTTTGTGAGATGATGAACGACAAAAACTCGATAGAATCAAAACAGTTTATGAAGGTTGGTTCTTGGTGGACAGCTAGTGTAACATGTTTTGCTTAACTTTAATGTACGTATGTATGTATGTGTATAGATCATCCCAGTATGTTTATGTGGTCTGTGATGTGTAAGCATGAAATGTTCGAAGTAATGAAATATTCATAAGTTTTGAGACAAACTTTGACTTTAAAAATAAAACAAAAAAATACTGGCAGCTTTTTAATACTTTTTTTTTTTTAATTTTGGATTTGGACTGTTTGTGTTCTATTTGTAGGTTTTCAAATTAATTTCTATCATTTTTCTCGTGATGTGTGTTATCACGTGAGGAACAAAACAGTATCGTGCGACTGTAATTTCGCTACACATAGCGATTTTCCGTGGAGGTTTTGCGTGACATAAAACGTTTTGGGGTAAGCCGCAATTTTGTATATTACACCATAATATGTTACAAGGTGCCTGATTCCTTGAAAAATCTTTCAGGGAATCTGTCGCCCGCGGTCTGTAAGGACAACTGCGAACATCAAAATAATCAGATTTGCAGTCTAACATTTCGAGTGTCAATAGAATACTGAAATACGATCCCAAGTTAAAGGCAATCGTAGAGTCGTAGAAAAGTTCACTTCCTAAATGATCGCCTTCGTAAATTACGACGCCAACGTTGCCCGATGCTGCTTAGGAGACACGATACGAAAAAGATGCGCTTCACCGACGAAAAAATTTTCACGGTCGAAGAAAAGTTTTACAGACGAAACTACAAATTTTATGCTTCGCGTACCCATCATGTGAGTGTGATGGCATAGTGTGAACGTTTCGTATGAAGGTGTAACTCGGCTCCATTTTTGCCAACAAGACGTTAAGATGAAACCAAAAAATTATCAAAGTGATATTTTAGAGACTGTGGTGAAATCCCTATCTAATACTATTTCACAACAAAGAATGGATTTTCCAGCAAGACTCAGCACCGGCCCCTAAGGCTAAAACGACTCAAACAGCATAGGAAAGAGAAATTTGCCGGGCTTCATCGCGGCGGAAGAATGGCCACCCTCCAGTCCTGATCATAACCCACATGAGAATAGTCTATGGACTGAATTGGAGCTCAAGGTCTGCCAAAAGTCTTACCCAAATTTGGATTCGCGTAGGACTTTTGGCAGAGTGGGTCCTCACCAAAGAAGCGAACCGAATCCTACTGGAGAAATTTCGTGCAACGACTCAAGATTAGCCAGAACGTCTAAGAGCTTGTATTAGGAATGGAGGCGGTCATTTGAGTAATGATTGCTGGTAGTTGTTGGTTAGTGTCTATTAATCATTATCTCAGAATTTTAAAAATATATTTATTTCTTTAAATTTTTATGTAACTATTACTTTGTCTTAAAACTCATGAACAGACGAAGTAGTATACTTATTTTGTATGTTATTGAAAAATATGGTCATAGTTCGTCCACGAAAGTACGACTGCGGATGTTATGCCACAAGGGCAGCGTGCTCCAGAATCGCGATCGAGAGGCTAAGTCGCCTTTCATTACCAGGTCGTCCCCTATCTCAAAATATTCCATATTTTGTGAACTGGTGGCTCTTTCCCATACGGCTGGCAATTTCTCGGGTTTATTTGGATTCCTAAAATGAAAATATTGATCGATTAGAAAATAAATCGACCTAAACGCATTGGTCCTTTGTGGAGGACTATGGGGTATACTCTTTCTTTAAACGACTTAACAATGGGACGTACATGGGTTAAGCTAGAGAACAAAATGCAATTAGGATATTGACACTTATGATTCTTTCGGATTATCCATTTCACTTTTGGTTCCACCATTGGGTCCAATAGGATTTTCATCTAACTAAGTGGTAACATAGCAGTACTTATGATACCACTTAATTAGATGGTTTTAACGAGTAAATTTTTGGGTTGTCCGATCATAGTGATATTAAAATGAATGACTAAGTCTTATTAGTTACCTACAGTGTGATATCATTGACCATTTTAGTAGCAGGAGAGCTCCTGGTGAAAGAGTTTGTCCAGGGAAGCACTGCCACCTTACCTATTTTTGCCGCCAAGCAGTAATGTCAGTATTACTATGTTCCGGTGTTGAAGGGTAAGAGTGCTGGTGAAATTATAGGCACATGGGACTTATGTCTCAGGATGACGGGCTCAGTGGCAGTGCGCTTATTACGAGCATATAGCTTATCATCAAGCGCATGTTGTTCATCCCGTCATTTGAAATTATAAAAAAAAAAGTCTGATTTTTTATGACAGTGATAGGTTGTTATGTACTTACCCGCTTACGGCAAAATTGGTCCACATAGTGATAATAAGTTTGCTGATCTCCAGATCTTTCGTTGTGGGGTCACGATGGAAGACGATGGGAAACAAATGCAAAAGATCATCAGCGTGACACACGTAACTGTTCTCTTCGGGATCTCCAAATATTGCAGTAAAACTGTTCGATGCTTTGTACGTTAATTCGTACAGAAATACTGGTTTTCTTGTGTAATTTAATGCCAATTCTACAGCCTCTATCAATGGGTATGCAAAATTTGAATCTGTGTAAATCTGTAAGAGAATACTCAATTGAAGAACATAAATCTTATATACTTTACCTATCACAAGCTAGAAACATGATTTACAGAATTTTGTTTCTCCGAAAACCTTTAGATTTTTATTGAATAGATTTTGCTTCATTTGTCCGAAAACACGTTACGGTTTTTTTCATTACACTATTTAATGTTTCACTATTTTGACATATGGACAAGTTATTCTTTTCCCGATTTTTATTTCCCCCACAAACCGTTTGACCAATAATTATTATTACCTATTGTTACAATAATTAATAATAATTATTGTAACAATAGGTTTTCGGATCAACGATACTTCTGCTGTAAGACATTTCTGTGTTGGAAATTTATACCAAAACTGTCATCGCACTAATGAAAAAAAGTTGAACCATTTTCGGACTAATGAAATTCGGAAAAAAGAAATTCGAGTTTGTGATAGGTTACCGTTTCTGCATGTGCAACATTTTTAAAACTTATTACTTTTACAATTTTTACTTCTTCAGACCCAATAAAATACTATAGAAAAAGCTATAAACGGCCAATATACATTAAAATTTATTAAATATTTACCTATAAGCTTCAGTCCCAAGCAACATCGTTTAGGTCTGAAAATTGCAACTCAGATTTTTTTTAAGTATTTTTCTAGGTTTACTAGGTATATGGTAATAGCACTAAATTTGAATGCGGTATTTTCATAATAATGTACACTGGGCGTTTACGGGTACATAGAAATAATATTATCTAGATCAGAATCATTTTACGTATTATCTACATTTTGATACACGGGGCCTTAGAAGGTTAATTAGATAGGCAGTTTTGCTACTCATAGTTTGAATGCTATAGCTGATAATTTAATACGTTATTTATTACTAACATCGAGTATACCAGATTTAATTTCTTCTGGTGAGAGACCCTTCAGGTATTTATTTCTAATTCTCTTGGTAATGACGTCCGCGTAAGGAGAGTTCTCGTAGTAAAAAGTCACGGGAGCTATAGTGTCGAACCCTGCCATGAACTCCTTCAATCTTGTTGTATTTGAAGTTATCCCTGTAACGTACATTATCTACTTAGTTTCGTTTTTTTTATCGATAATGGTTCATTTCAACTAAATTTATTTTACGTGTTGGCTAATCCAATATCAAGTTATATAACATTGAATTTAAAGTAATGAAAATTCGGGAACCTATTGGTACGTTGTAAAATTGTACCAAAGTCCCAATGGATTCCAGTTGCGTTATGTAACTGTAGAAGTATCCGTTTTGGTTTGCTGCACCAGGAATATTTAGAAAAATTTTTTTTCTTCTCATATGATAGAATCGAACTTTAACGAAGTCAGATTTCCAAATGTACGGAGATAAGAAGAGCTCACAGACAGATTTGACACATCCTTCATCTCTGGTAAGTCCGGTTAACCATGGAACTGATGGTGGAGTCGGGTGTCTTGGGTTCTTAGTTAAAAAGGCTCCAGACAAGTCGGGCTCGACCACAGCTTTGAATGGAGTCAAAGGTTCGTAATCCCACACCTGAAAGTGGATATTGAAAATAACATTGCGGTAGTAACATAACAATTTTAATGATTAGAGTAATGGCCTACAAGAACAATGCATAAAGAGTGTATAATGCTGACATCGAGTATACTCGATGAATGCTGAAAAGCACTTACAGTACAGTTATTTTCTTACTGTCTCTAGGCGATCTTCGGATTTCCCAATGCGTCCGAATATCAATTACCCTGTCTAGCCATTATAATAGATTTATCCACACTAATACTTTAAATGCGAAAGTAACTCTGTTACGTTTTCACGCCTAAACCACTGAACCAACTTTGATAATTTTGATATAGAGATAGATGGGGCCTAGGAGAAGGATATAGGCTTTCTCTTGTCACAAAAATAGATCTGAAAGGGGGTTAAATAGGGGATGTAAGTTTGCGCGGAGAACCACTAAAAGTGTGAAGTTTAATATACTACAGTAGACTACTTAAAGTACTTATTTTGCGCAAACGAAGTCGCAGGCTCCAACTTGTCATCTACATCAATTTGAATTCAGAAGTACGTATTTTATTGTTGTTTTGTTTTTCATATGAAATAGTTATAAGGCTGTAAATATTTTTATTTTTATAATAACATTTATCCCATAACAAGCAAATTAGTAAAAATATAACGAAAATAAAGAGTAGTAGCAACTCCGTGCACTTCCAAGTCGATTGAGTGCGTCCAGTCTGCACCAAGTGTAAAGGGCAATTGACTGACAAAAATTCGACCACAGTCGAAACACAAACATTGCCCAGAGATATTAAGAAAAATAGTTCTTTTTTATAACGCACACACTCATAGCGCAGCACTAGGGAAACCCTATGTCGCGGGTGCCATGGACACATACATAAGACAGCTACAAATTACACCCAAATTCACGAGAGAAATGAATGTAGGCCGTACAAATATTTCTCCCGGCCCGGGAATAGAAACTCCTCTGCGTGGCAGACTAGCATGGTAACTTTCAACCACAGAGGCAATTAAGTTTAGTTAACTTGTATAAGAAACAAGTATTTAAAATCCCTAGTGGGGACGAAAACTAAAGGTGTAATCCGAATAGCTATTCCGGTTCGCATCTACCTAGTATGTTCGTACTTTCGTACAAATTACAATCTCGAGAGTTCCTTACACCGTCACTGCGCCAGTCTCCCTGAGACATAGGTTGATAAGTCTCATTTGCCTGTAATTTCACCAGCACCCTTGCCCGTCAAAACCCGGAACGCAATGCTCACAGTAATGTGAGCATTGCGCTGCCACCTTACCTATGCGTAAGGTGGCAGTACCTCCTTGGGCGAACTCTTTCACATGAAGCTGTATTGCTATTAAATTGTGGCCCGTATGGAAGTGCTTAAATCGTCTTCGCACTCAGGTAGGACGCTGCAAAGATACGATGCGTAAATGGGGTTCCAGCAGGGATACCTACTAGTCAAACCCAATGTGACTGCGGTGCCCCAACACAGTCCATGCAGCACTTACACACACAGTAACACAAGTGTCCTTAATATCTGTACGGAGGAAGATCTCTACGCGGCCACGGACAGCGCAATCAAGGTAGCAACGTACTATAGAGGGTCAATACAGTCCTAAAATAAAAAAGTATCGACACGATAAGAAGAAGTTGGCGAAATTTGAAAAGAAGAACAATATCTTCAAATTTTAAACAAATGTATAGGGAATCTAATATGTTTTCAGAGATGTAAAATTATTTTTTGTTCAATTTTTTTATCATCTTCAAAACGATCTAGATTTAGTCGTAGGGTACTTATAGTTTTTTGTTACACTTGGAGACCGATGGAAATGACTAAACCTAATATATAGAGCTTACATAAAAGCGATACTCCGTGTTGATTATATCATAACTGTTTCTAGCGCGTAGACAAGTTAGCATCTTGTCTGAAGGCGCCTGGGGGCAGTCCAATAGCTTGGCCAGACGGAACGTATTGCGCAGCGCCTCGCCTGGAGGTGCTTCCGCCCATGGAACCAACGCTGTGCCAGACTCCGATATTGCTTTGTGAAATAATCCTAGAACAATGAGACACACGCCGACTATCTTACTCATAGTACAACAATCATGGTTTGTAGTCTTAGTAACAGCACAGTAAAAAAAAATCTTATTATTATAAATATGACTAACTCAAAATGGTTTCTTGGTGCAATTTTAGAAATGTACAATCGACTGAGTTAAGTACATAAGATATATCAGTCACTATGGATCCTAGGCAAAGTTCGGTGCACTGCATCTGTTTACCAAGATTTTAATGATTTATTCACTTATTTCTGTCCGTCGCAAACGAACTTCTTACCGCCTGATAAATTTATTACAGCAATGCGATAATCATACACTATTGACTGGACTTTTTGGTTCGTTTGTTTACTTTTTTGTATGGATTCTTTTTTAATTAGCATGGTTATTAAAGACATCATTAATTTGCGTTACTTACCAGCGCTAGTTTCAGACATCATATGATAGTGAACACTAGCCCCTCCGGCGCTCTCCCCGAAAATGGTCACAGAGTTTTTGTTTCCTCCAAAACTATGAATGACCTTCTGAACAAATCTTAGCGCTTCTTGTTGATCTTTGAGACCGTTATTGCCGGGGCAGTGTTCATCTTGAGTAGACAAGAAACCTAGAGGACCTGAAACATCTTAATCTACGTGATAGCTGACTGGTGTTGCCCAAGATCTTGCAAAAATACATTTCAAGACTACCTAATTGTAGCAAGACCAAGACTGGCCATGCAAGACTTGGGTAAGAAGAGGACTGACTCTGCGAGGCTCTTGCATCTCGCAGTACATTAAACGAATGTTTAAGTTTCTAACAAATTTTGCGCATCAAATTTTAACTCACCAATATGATCAAAAAACTACCTACTCATCGAAATGGTCTTATTTATTGAGGCGAATCACGGAAGAGAAGCGGGAAAAACTTTTGCGAGATCAAAATATATGGTTTAGGTATTTACATTTTAATAATAGGGTTATAAAAAATATACGATAGACATAAGGATATTTTCTAAAGAAACACACATGATAAGATGTACTTTCTTCGGTCCTAACTGAAAACAAGCTAAGTCTAAAATGCATATTATTAAGAAAAAATATCTAACTTAGGTATACATAATTTTTGTATGGAGATATTTCAAGTATCTACTAAAGAGAACCTGCTAAATTTTAGTTTTGAACTGAAGTCATTAAATCACATTTATCCCAAAATTTGCATATTGCTTAGCGGTTTAGTGACACGTCGTATCGCCCGTTGCCCCATCAGTCGCCATCGGGCGCCAATCGACGTCGGATTTGTGTAAAATTTTCTCCACCTGTTCTTATTTTATTCATATTATAAGTATTTTTGATCTGGACTGTAACTAATGATTACTTGCGTTTAAAACCTTTTAAAAAGGGTGATTATTTAGATCTCCCATGAGTACCTCTGTTAGTCTAACCGGTAATAGATGGTCTTAAATGTCTTTACTATTTCCTTACCCAGTCTATAATTAGTGGTGACAAGAACAATGTCGCGATCTAGAAGGTAGTCAGGGCCGTACATGACACTACCGCCACACATCCATCCACCACCGTGGAACCACACCATTACAGGGAGTAGATTCTTTTCTGGCAACAAATCCTAAAACATATTATTTAAACACTATTATTATAGCTGGTAAAACGTAAATAAAATGATGTAATAAACATTATTAAGTTTTACTAAGTACCATGATAATTCATAATTTTTTTGTGAAATTTCTGCGTGAAATCGAACACAGAATAATTACTTCGATATGACAGGACTGGAACTGTGTTATTAATTATAACAAGCTAGGGAAGTAATTTGAGAAAAAATTAAGTAATATCATGGTAGTAAAACATAATATTAATTACAATCAATATTAGAATTTATTATAAAGCGACATCTTTTGTCAACCTCTGCCCCCTAGCATGGCTTCGCATGGTAGTCGCGACACGCGCTATAAAATTGAAATAAGCGCGCGCTATTGGCTATGTAAATTGGATCTGATTGAGACAGCCAATAGTGCGCGCTTATTCCAATTTTATTGCACGCGTCGCACTATCATGCTACGGGGGCTGATCAGAGTTCTCACTGATCGCGCAACGGTAAATATATATTGTTTATTAAGGGCGGTAAATAAGGAATTACGAACCCGACTCTATTAGACATTAGATAATTATAAAATAAATAATTTCAAAATACTGAAAATGCTGCAGAATTTGAATTTATGAAATTAATTTAGTAAGTCAATGAAAGTATAGTTAAATTTGCAAATGTTTACTTTTTTCTATACTTCAAGTATATGCGAAATACATTCAGATTTTTCGAGCACAAAAACTTTTTGCTTAATCTTAACGTTGAGAAGTACAATACAATTAAAATATAAAATAAATCCATGACTGCCATAAGGCGGTACGGTCGACTTTGCCTGCATGTTATGACACTGTCACAAACGTATAGAGAAATTCGTAAGGTCTGCTGATTCAATCTGTAGCTCAGTTGTTAGAGCGGTTGCCATGGTGTGGCGCAGACGTAGGTTCGAGTCCTGTCAGATCGAAGGAATTTTTCTTTGTATTCGATCTTTGTATTAATAATTGAAAAATAAAGTTATTTAATTAAATTTTTAGATGACCCTTTCATTAAATAATAAAAATGGATAAGTACAATGTGGTCTAATAATCAATAAAATAACCAATTTGTTATGCTTAATAGGACTACGAGGAACTAAATCCGTATAAATACAGCTACGCTGCCGCCTTTAGTTGAAAGGGCACATGTCACATATTTTCAAAAAAAGTTGTTATTTATTACTACCGTGATCAATAAAGAAAGGCCGTGTTACTATTTATATTTTTTTCTAGGTGGATAAGGTATGCAGTTACCGCAAAAGAAAAGTAGATTTTTTTAATTTGACTTCTATAAATATTATTTTATCGGTTTTGAGTTTTTGTCACAAGTGCCCTTTCAACGAACTGCGGCAATGTAGAGAGGCGATTATTGCACAAATAGTTATCTTAATCCGTATACACCTAAGTACCTCTTTAAATAAAACGTACATTGTTGGTATGGGGAGTGTAGATGTTTAGATAAAGGCAGTCTTCTTGGCCTTCTATGTCTATCTGCCGAACATATGGATTCCTTTGAACGCACAAAGGACTTGGTTTGGTTGCGATCAAGGTCTCTGTCCACGGCAGAACGGCTATGGGAGCCTGAAAATTAATATAGTCTTGAAAATTGGTGCTGACTTCATCACGTTGTTAAAATATACGAAGACCTTTAAGGATCGGTAGAAGTTAATCGTATAAATATGTAGATGGGTTAATGTACCGCACACACAGATAGTATTTTGATTGGCAAAGACAGAGCTAGCGAACATTTACTGTACAAAATAGGTAGCCACATTTAATAAATGTACGAAAACATTTCGTTCCAGTCGATGTACGTAAGTACGTGAACGTGGCTTGTGTGACAGCCAAAATCATAGTACAATAAATACAATAGAAGTGCTTAGTGGGCGTCGTACGTGTGTCAGCAATACGCGGAGTTTCGCATACTTGAGCCCAGCCCGCCATTTTTGCTTTGTACGTTAGGCAAGAGCCGCACTGGTGTGGCGACAGCGACGCGGCGGCGACGCGAAATAATAGGTGGCCGCATTCCAAAAGCCAAGAGAAGCCAGCGAAACGACGCTACGTCGCTTAATGGGTGGCCGCATCAGGCAGGTTAGGCGATGACGATGATGGTTAGGCGATCAGCGGCGGCCGCACTGACGCCGCACGCGACGAATAGTCACGTTTGCGTTGTGGAAAGAGGTGCGGTGTCTCCTTCGTAACTCTTCGCTCGAATGCTCTTTCGCACGAACACCGCGAGGCAGTGCGGCCGCTCAGGTGCATCACCGCATATTTTGTCGGAAATTGTGACATCTCATTACTTTTAGAACATTTGAAATTTCTTTAGGATATGAACAAATAAATTTCGCATGTCATTTCTGCAGTGCGGCCACCGACATACGTTTATATGAGTTTATTTTCACGAAATTGCCGTCGCGTCGCAGTGCGGCCGTGTCGATAATCGATAATGTCGATAAACTTCGAAAATCGCGGAAAAATGGTGTATTTTGCTACTTTTGAGTGCAAGAATAATAGTCGCACCTGTTATTTATCCGTGGTGGTGTTTTTTTATAATATCAAGTGAGGGGACGAACATGTAGTGTGTCGGGTGGTAAACTACACGGTTGTCCACAACAGTTGCAGTGCCACTCAGAGCTTTAAATCGCAAAGATCTGAGGGGCACTCCGTGTTTCATACCATCGTTGTCTTATTTTATTTTATTTTAATAAATTTCCATTTTCTGTTTATGGTAATAGATTTTATGTTATAAGAAACCAAAATAAAACCGCTAAAATATGGATAACTTTGTTTTGCAGAACGTTAAGCATTAATCGTTAATCGTGGCGACAGCGGTTCCGAGGCTTACACCATTTGCCATAGCGTTCAAAATGCAGTATAAACACTTGTCAGTTTGTATAAGCCAGACTTCCCTAATACATGACGGAAAATACGTCGTAATTAGTTATGTAAGTAACTAGTTGAGGTACGCCGCAGAAAATAATATGAATGCACCTTGCAGTGCATTCATATTGGTAAGCTAACGCCGTCTTAGATCGTACTAGTAACAATGTGTAAAAATTAAATTCACCTAGTGAATCATACTTAAGTTTGCAGTCGACAGTTGATTTTATGATAAATACTATAAAAAACTGAATTTATTGCAAAAACGCGGTCAAACGTTGATCAAGTATCGTTGCCAATAACTTGATCTAGAAATATAGATAAAAAAATACATTACATACTGTGCCATTCAGCCGGTTATTGGTTAAGTAATTGTACACGTACATAACCATTAATGTTAAATCCAGCAGTTGGACACTTTTGCAGGCTAGTTAAAAAACAAGTCTATAAAAGAAAAACTCGGCAACAGATAATCAGCAGATGCAGTGTGAGGGCGTTTGCGCGACTGATCCGGACAGGTACGAGTATATACAGATTTAGAAAACCCAGACGACCGCGGATGTCGCTTAAGCACTGCATCCAATCCGAATCACAGTTAATAATTATGTCATTTGTACATCTAGAGATTCAAATTTCTGCTGTTCTGGTTCTGTGTGGCACACAGCATTTAAGTCGTTCCTTAATTAGGTGTCCTTTCAACCTCCGTGAACTTTTGGCGTTGTTGTTATACATACGATTACGCAAGAGAAATAAAGAGTTCTGGATACCTACACATTTTCCTGATGAGGAACATTTTGTAATAATCACGTTATACTATATATAGCTCGATTACCACTGACTGATCCAGATACTGACATAATTGTTCTCCCAGAAGGAGTGCCGGTGGGTAAAAATAATGTACTAGACTCGTAGACGGATCGGTCCCGTGAGTACCAGAAAAATCCGAAATCATCAGGTAAACGCCTACGCGCGCGGCTAAAGTATAAGACCTACCGGAAAGGTGTTCTTACTAAAAATGGCCGCCACCCTGGTCAGTTTCTACCGGAAGTGAAAAAAATTCGAAATTCGTAAAAACAAGATGGCCGCCACACAAATTGCAGAGCTTTATATCTCGAAAACTACAAGAGGTAGGTGGGGGGTGCTCGACCAAATGTCATAGAGGGCGGCGGGGGTCAACTGCCGGTGACAAATTTTTTTCAAGATGGCCGACTCAAAATGGCGGCCCGAAAAATAGGTGGTCCAATCCGGCCGAAATTTGGCATGCGGACGTGTATGGGGGCTTAGGTTACAAATCTGGGGTTAGAAATTTGATTCCGCCATTTTCCAAGATGGCCGCCATACATGTGAAACTTTCGCCCTTTGGAGTCATTTTTCGCCCAGAAGAAGGGTGGATAGGTACGTAGTGATGTAGGAGAGTAATGGTTATATCGGTCATATGAACGTCAAAAACTATTGAACTCTTTGAAATGTGCTCCGCATCAGGTACTACCCTAGCTGTCCGGCCAAAGTATACGTCTAGGCTCAAAGTGCCCCTAACAAATGTTCATACACACCCTGGGCAATTTTTAAGGAAAGTGAAAAAAGTTCAAAATTCGAAAAACAAAATGGCCGCCATACAAATTTCGGCGGCCAGCATTTCGGAAACTGTTGGACATAGGTAGATCGCGTTCAAACTAATATCGTAGAGAGCGACAAGATCTAACTGGCTGTAGACAAAAAAGTGCTCCGATCCGGCTGAAATTTTATAGCCTTCCATGTTTGGGAGCCTGTAATACGAATTTGCGGTCAAATTCTAGATTTCGCCATTTTCCAATATGGCCGCCATATATTTTCCACAGTCCACTATGTTCCGAGACCTACATCTGGGCGAGTGTTGGACATAGATGAGAGGCGCTCAAGCAAATGTACAGAATAGTACGAGCCAACTGCAGGTAAAAAAATTTTCAAGATGGAGGACTCCAAATGACCGCCAGAAGTAAAAATGCTCCGATCCGAATGAAATTTAACATCCGACCGTGAATAGAGGTTCATAGTATGTATCTGCGAACGAAATTTGAATTCCGCCATTTTCCAAGATGGCCGCCATACAAGTGTATTTTCGGTTTTTCTGACCAGCACATTTTCTCCCAGAAGAAACGCGGGTGTATAAGAATGACGTATGCGAATAATGGTTGGGTGGATTTGGTGAGTATCAAAAAGTACCAAAACCTTCGAAAAGTGCTCAGCATCAGGGAGGACCCCAGCTGCACGTGCGAAGTATACGTTTTAGCCCTAAGGTCTCCAAACAAATGTTGCTCGACACCCTGGGCAGTTTCTACCGGGAGTAAAAAAATTTCAAATTCGCAAAACAAAATGGCCGCCATACAAATTTCGGGGGACTATATCTCTGAAACTATTAGAGATAGGTAAATTATGTTTAAACTAAAGTCCGAAAAGACGATAGGAGCTAATTGACTGTCAACTTCATTTTTTCAAAATGGTTGATTCAAGATGGCCCCCTGAAAAAAATTTACCGATGGTGCTGAAATTTGGCACTTGGCCGCGTATGAGGCCCCATAATATGAAATTGTGTTTGTAGTACTTCATTTTCCAACATGGCCGCCATACAATTTCCACCGTCCAACGTCATTGTTCTCCTAGAACGAATCGAGGTGTGTTAAATAAATGTACAAGGATTGTGTTTGACTGAGAATATTAAATACCAGAAAAATCCAAAACTTTCAAGACGTGGTCTGCATCAGGTAGGACACCACCTGCCCGGCCAAAGCGTCAGAGATGGTATGGCTTTCAAACAAAAATTATCAAGGAACCTGATCAGGTTCTACTGGAACTAAAAATTTTCCAAAATGGCGAATCCAAGATGGCCGCCATAAAAAAA
>NW_020653200.1:2981516-3018594 GCF_003589595.1 Hyposmocoma kahamanoa
TTCTTTACTGAATCTTCGCAATTATTGATGATGTATGAGTAGTTTCTTCTGAAGTATGTAAGGATACGACTTGACGAGATCATACCAACTACTTGACTCCCTCAGAACCAAATAAAGTTAACAAAAATATATTTCTGAAACAAACACTACAACCAGCAAACTGTCACAAGCCTAAGACACAGGCCTCGCGGGCCGCTTTAGCGGCCCAGCGCAACGCGCAACATACTATACGTGTGTAGCTCGATTACTACTGACTGATGTAGACATTTAGGTAATAGTTCTCCCAGAAGGAACAGCGATAGTAGGGTTCAGTGAGTACGAGAAAATCCGGATATCTTGGAATAGTGCTCCACATCAGGAGGGACAGAGGCTGTTCGCTCAAGTATCGTAGATGGGCACATGGCTCTCAAATAAAAGTTGTCAAGAATCTTAGTCAGGTTCTACCAGAATCGAAAGTGTTCTGATATGACGAATTTAAGATGGCCGCCATACGGAATTGACTATTCTGAATCTTCGCAGTTGTCAATGATATACGACTGGTTTGTTCTGAGATATTTAAGGATACAACTTGACGCGATCGCACCAACTACCCCTACATGTAACTTAACTGGAGCAGTCGACAACCCTGCTTCCTCCCATCCAAACTCAACCAAAGAGGATTCTCTACTGAAATATGAAGTCTAATTCCCAACCTGTCACACGAGCCCCAAAGAAAGCCCTCGCGGGCCGCTTTAGCGGCCCGGCGCATCGCGCGCCATCTAGTTTAACTATATAAGTCATGATAGCAAGAAAATTTATAATTATTACAAAAGTGGTATAATTAATGTAATTGTACCTGTGTATGCATTGACCTTTTTTTTTACCAAAATATGTATGTATCGAAACCTGCACCTTCTCTCCACTCTTCCGTGCAGCCTCCACCGCCCGTCGGCGAGTTGGGACCTTAGATATAGAAGGACACAATACGGATGTGTTAATAACACCAATGATCTCACATACTTAATCCAAAATAATACTGTAGTTACTTCGGTCCACGAATGTGATGATCCGAATTGAAAGTATTCTTTACTTCGGAAGACGGAATTCGGATTTAGCGTGCAATTCTTCATATAAATAATATTACGAGTAGTTACCTCACATTGCCATTTCTTGGAATCGGAAGTGGTACGGAACGGACGGAGTGAGCGAACGCTCTGCGTATCGCGATCCCTATTCGAGGACAACATTAACTTAAGAAATATCTCAACTTCTTCGAGGCAGAACTTAATATCAGCAAATTCGACGCGTTGATCTTATGGGTTCTTTTAGGCTCAACTCACACTGGCGCAGAGTCGAAGCGTCGCGAAGCGTCATTTTTTTCGCTTATAGTATATTCATCTCTATTTTCCCATTATTAAGGTACAAATTTGTGTTATGCAAATATGGAGAGCCGCTTGGTTGGAGTCGAGCGGCTTCACGCGTCGATGTGCGGTACTTAAGGCGCAGTGAAGCGTCAGACGCCAACCACGTCGTTGCGCGTCGCCAGGCGTTGTAGTTGAAAAACAGGACGCGACGCGACGCTTCGACTCTGCGCTGGTGTGAGTTGAGCCTTAGAGTGTTGGCATCGGCTGTCAGTAGCGGCCACCTGCAGTTTACTTATTCTTGTAAACCAATGGCGTTTAAGGGCTACATCACATATTTTTCAAACAAAAGGTTTTCACTAAATAATCAAAACAATCTCCGCTTGTTAACAAAATTGTTTTGGGATTGGGAAGACTTCAATTTTGCTGTTAATACAAACCTGTTTTCTCAGTCACGCTTGAGATTGGGATGTGCTTAATAGCTACCAGCAATGATTTTTTCCACTAGTTCTATTATTATTGAAATATAATTTAATAGAACAACTGAGAAAAAAGTCCCAGTAGTTCTATTGGACTATTCAATAGAACTAGTGGCGCCCAAGCCCGCGTGAGTTCTGATAAGCATTTGGCGACTATTCCTGCCCTTGCACAGTGTTTGATGCTGCCATAATCAGGTCTTCAGAGTGTGTAACTACACTTCGTTGTTGTATAGAGATGCAGTATTTATAACACTACGTAAACTGGCAGCCTCAAAAATATCTTTACCTAAATTTGAGATTATTGTTCAAAATATATCTGCAACCTTTGATAAAAGCCAATCTTACCTGTTTCAAACTCAACCAAAGTGCACAAACTTGATTAAAACTGAAATTCGTCTTAAAACAACCGAAAGTCAATCTTAAAACCATCGGCATAAGGGTAAGTTTTTGCTACGTGCTAAAAAATGAAAGTATTATTAAAATTATACTTGGACTTGTTATCGTCCTGTATTAAGGTTACAGAACTTTCGAACTTTAAATTTCAGATGTTAAAAAAAACAACTTGCGAAGCAGTCCGGGAAAAGCAGAAAAATGAAGAAATAAAATAAAGAAATGAGTAATTTCATGATACACAGTCAATAAATAGAACTATGGAGTTTCAGTACGTTAAGAAAAATTTACGGCTACAAAAATGTCCTAACATGAAAATGTAAAAATATCTACCTTAAAACGAAGATTCTCCAGAGGAGGTTTTGCAAAAGGTATAGCTGTGAATGCGGATATTTGCCTGCCTCCACGTGTTTTCAGGTAATATCCCTTGATTTCACCCAAAGGTGTAGCGATTGTAGGCTGCTTTTCACTGCTCACTATGTATTTTAAATATCCTATCACTAAGAATAACTTGATTTGGAAATAAAACTTGGACATCTTAATAATTATGTAACACCACTAGCAGATAAAGGTACTTACTAAAGACCATAAATGTCCATGGCCGTGGCAAAAACCAAAATGGAATCACACAACAAGTCCACCGTCTTTTATACTAACTTCACCTAGGCAATGAACTCAGATTGAATATGATACTTAACCTTTCTTTTGTCTTCTCAGGTTCGTAGAAAGCACTAGTTTCCGTTCTGACACCACATCATGCATAGGCGTATAAGTCTAATGACGTACTTCTATCTATTTCAAAAAAGGTATTCGAAAATATCATCAACATACTTGTTCGACGTTGTAAAATAACTAGGTAGGTATAGCTCGGTAGACTATTTGTAAAGCAGGCAAACAGGTTCCTTGATAAACAAAGTAGAAGTCAGGTTGTAAAACGACGTTTTTTTCTCTTATCTATTTAAAGATTTTGATACAATTGATATCAACAAACTCAAAGAGAAGTATGTGAACATAACAACAGAGAAAGTCATAATGATTGTTTAGATATTTATACTTCACTGTAAGCAATTAATACAATACATTGTCTTTCGAGATGTTAATTTATTTTCATTACACTTTTATCCCCTTACAAAAATAAAACCAAAAAATATGGATCCCACAAATGTTTTTTATTTTTCAAATATTACTACATCTCTGCCTAGAGCTTCTTTGTCGATTTCTGTTGTTGATTAAAAGAAACATCTTATGTAAAGCATAAGATCTTCGTCGAGTACTAAAGCGAAGATTTTTCTCAGACAAGGACACAGATGTAACCAATTCCTTCTCCCCTTTTTTGTTATACTTATTCGCACTTTCTTTTGGTTTTGACGCAATGGTGAAACTTCTTTTACGATAAGTGGGTTTGTGATGAGACCGAGAGCCGTCACCACGACATTCATTTTTAATTTTTGTTTTGGTTTCAAGTTCAATTTTTGTTCTCTTGTCCAGTTCAGCAACCTTCAGAAGGATATCTTCATTTTGTTTCACTATATGTTCAGTTAATGATTTTATATGCATCAAGTCATTGTTCAATTTCGGAATCTGTATTTTATTTACTAATTCAAACTTCTCTGCGATAGCGTTGATTAAAACAAGTAAACTTTCTTTTGTGCTAGGGTTGTCTGTACTGCAAATTGCATTATGGCATATCACACACTTCCATTGGTAACCACGATCGCCACCCTCGTTGCAGTCTCCAGATTCAGCTCTGGCAGAATACCCCTTATAATCTACGCATTTATGTTCACTATCAAAACGAGGGCATCCTAAGCAATGTTGGCAGATCATGCTGCAAACCTGTTAAGTCAATTATTCTTTTGTAGTAACAAACTCATCCCACGTCAGTTTACGTTGTTCATCGGAACTTTTGAGAATTTAGATCTTTTGTTCCTTATTTGTAACTACTGGTGAACTACTAGTGACACTTACGTAGGTCAGTACATAACAAACGTAGTGTATTCAAGATCGTTACAGGCAATTTTCAAAATATTAAAATTCTAGCATTGTTATTTACAGTGCTACATTATTTATTCAAATTACGCGGTTAACCGACCCCTAGCTGACCTGCGTTTATTGAAAACGAATTACCAAGTTGTCTTGTAATAGTGTATAGAGAATAAATACTAGTTACCTTACATGGTTGTTTGCCACATTTTAGATATTTGCAGGCCGTTTTCGCAAGGCTTCGATGCATTAATTGAACAGCTATCGTTATTTCTGGCGTTCTACCAAAAAGTTCATCACAATTGCATTTGTATAAAAGGGTTGTTAAATGTAAATACAAAAACAATAAAAATAATGTAATATATACGTACAAAACATAAAATAAATGACGTAAGTAGACAGATAAAAAAGGAAGCACTTTAATACCGGATGTACGCACTAAACAGTTTGATACACTTTTTATACAAAAAGAATAACTTTGAGATAGCGGAATCAAATTTTTTTCCATCCTATAAGAATCAAACAATTATCTTTTAAACCTAAAGGATCTTTAACACAGCGGCGGCGGCAGCGTCGTGCACATCTCTAAAAGTTTTAAGACCCCAATACTTTTTTAAGTATATTTTATAAGATCATTGCTCTAATACGTAACATATATGTATATTTATATATATATACATATATACATAGACACTATGTATATATATATATATAAATATATATATATATATATATATATACACGTTTAGTGAGCAGTATAATATATTCATAGTGGTATACCTACACTCTTGCGACGTAATTAAAACCAATATGTAAATTATAGTTCATTTATTATGGTAGTGCTTCTTAAAAACTTGCTTCCAAAGTATAAAAACCGATTGTACCCAAAGGATCGTAACAAAATTATATCATTTACGCTTATTTTCATACCTAAATAAAATTAAAAATAGCACCCAGTGGACACTACAAGTTGGCGTGATATTTCTTGTAAGGAGCCAAGCCAGCAGCAACCTTGCTACCAAAATCAGGGTTTACTTGGGTGAAGATTTTAATCGCCCTCTCCTGTATGAACGCAGCCGCATCTTTGAGATTTCCAACAATGTTGTTGACTGTGCGTTGTTTCTCTTCATCACTGAAAACTGATTTGTAAAGTACAGCAGCCTGCGAGAAATTGTCTTCAGTTTGACCGCTATCATACCGATCGACGTCTCCACTAACATTGTACCTTGGCTGCAAACGCTGGGCCCTTGGACATTCTTGTGGACCAGAGAATGAGTTGGGGAAATAGTTAGGACTACCCTCTTGGTTCTGAATGTTTTGAGGTCCATCGCGTTGGTAGTTGGAAACAGTTGTACGATAAGGACAGTTCACAGGAATTTGCAGATAGTTAGCCCCAAGTCTATGACGGTGAGTGTCATTGTAAGAGAATAGGCGTCCCTGCAACATCTTATCAGGAGAAGGTTCAATGCCCGGTACCAAATTGGCAGGGCTCATTGCAATTTGTTCAACCTCTGCAAAGTAATTCTTGGGGTTTCTGTCCAAAACTAGTTTACCTACTGGAATCAGAGGGTATTCAGCATGAGGCCAGATCTTAGTCACATCAAATGGGTTGAATTTGCAGCTCTCAGCCTGAGCCATAGTCATGATCTGGATGTAAAAGGTCCATGATGGGAAGTCTCCTCTACCAATCGCATTATAGAGATCTCTGATAGAATAATCCGGGTCTGTGGAAGCAAGCTCGGCAGCCTTGTCAACTGGCAAGTTTTTGACACCTTGATTTGTCTTATAATGGAACTTCGCCCAGTTAGCCACTCCTTGTGCATTAACCAGTTTGAAGGTATGAGAGCCATATCCATTCATGTGCCTATAGCCATCAGGAATTCCTCTGTCTCCAAATAGGTACAGGACCTGATGAATTGATTCTGGTCTCAAAGTCAAGAAGTCCCAGAACATGTCAGCATCTTTCAAATGTGTAACAGGATTTCTTTTCTGAGTGTGAATAAAGCTTGGGAAGAGAGTTGCATCTCTAATGAAGAAGATGGGGGTGTTGTTGCCAACAAGATCCCAGTTGCCATCATCAGTGTAAAACTTAACTGCAAAACCTCTTGGATCGCGTACAGTGTCAGCTGATCCACTTTCTCCACCCACAGTGGAGAATCGCACAGCAATGGGTGTTTTCTTGCCAATGCTCTCGAATACTTTAGCAGCAGAGTATTTAGTGATGTCATGTGTTACTTCAAAGTAACCGAATGCACCAGCTCCTTTAGCGTGCACTACTCGCTCCGGGATGCGTTCCCTATCAAAGGCAGACATTTGATCAAGGAAAATCGTGTCTTGTAGGAGAGCAGGTCCATTTTTGCCAACGGTTTGAATTGCAGTTGAGACTCCTACTGGTGCACCAGATTTAGTGGTGATATAACCAGGTGAATCCTGAAATAGTAAAACAAAAAACTTAGCAAAGTATAATGATTATCAAATGATATGCATATGTAATATGTTATATAATATTACCCTAAGAGATAAAGTAATTGTTTAGAGTCTAACTCAAATTGAATTGACAAAATAAAAAAATGGTGAATTATCATACAATACTTATAGTACTAAGACCTAAATAAAAACATAACACTTATTCATGCAAGTGCTAGCATTGTAATTTTTAACATTAATTTTCAGTAACTACACATTTCAATGTTATATTATGGTTGATCTACATCATCGAGTATATAACCAGAAATAGAGGCGAAATGTCATTTAATTTGTTTGAAAACTATTCTGCCATATCATTACTGTGACAACTGCGCTCCAATTGGCTAGCCCGAGTTCGAAACAATTGACGGGTGTCGTCAATTGTTTCACTTCAAATCAACCAGTTAACTTGAGCTTTGCTATAATGGACGAAAATTGCAAAATTACATATTTAATATTTAATTACCGATGAAATGTGCTTGCATTTGTTTTGTAATTAGATGTTTTGCTGTTTTCCCCACACCACCGAATAGAACAGCAGGGCATTGTTAGAGATATTATCTTTATTACAATAAATACAGAATATTTTTTAGAATACACGGAGACATACGTACTGGTCGGTAGTTGGCCTGTCTATAATTGAGTGCAAACGGGAGTTGATATTTATAAGAGCTGTATCGTTAATGTGTTACCAGGAATATATGGCCCTTATTTGATCTCTATTTCTGGTTATATACTTGATGATCTACATCTAAATACTATTTCTTAATTTATTTTGAATGACTATCAGGTAGTTACTTATGAAACAAGTAATTACATTTAATGACAAGTCACATAACTGTGACAATCATCAAACCGCTCAAAGCTTTATGCTTGCATCACAATATGATATCAGTGGAAAATTACCAGAGTAAAGTTAATGTAAACAAGACAAAAATACACCTCATATAACAACTATTTTGTAATCCTAAAATTTATATGCCAAGCAAGCCCTACTTTTAGACATGCTAAAGGTCTAGCAAAGTTCAGAAGAGAAAAGACTTGTTACAAAGACAAAAGCTATAGTTAATTTTTATTTTTGAATTATCTTAACAGTATTATATGATATAACACTTATCAGATAATTAATTAAAATTAAGTTGATTCTTATCACATTTAATTTTTTCTTCTAACTATTTTTGAGCAAATCAGAGCCTGGTTAAAACGGATCATAAGAATAGGTTGATACTATCTAATTTATTAAAACAACTTGTAGGTTATCACGAAAATATTTATCAAAAAATTTTTCACATGTTTGTACAGTTAATGATGTAAAATAAAGCACAGCCAAAGATAATGGTGTTAGTAAAATAACAAGGAGTAAAGGGCAATTTTGTCAAAGTATTATAAAAAAAACCAATTTGCATTACTTTGAGAAGCACACTATTTTAAGCACAACAATATATATTTGCAATTAACATAAATTTGAAAATGTTTTGTAAAAATGCAACACATACAACATAGTTTACAATGATTTGGAAAATATTGTTTCTTAACATCGTTTATTAAGTACATACAAATTAATTGCTTATGTGACAATTGAAATATGGATTTAGAAATATGTAATTCTCACTTACAATTTCTACAATGACAAATGTTCCTAGAGGCTCAAAACAAGTTACTTATTACAAATTCTAATGAAATGATAATTGAGTACATAGTACGCAGCGGTTTTCATTGGCACAATTTTAGGTTTTTAGAAAGATTCGCCTTAAATGGAATGAAACACATGCAGCGGGATTGTTTGAGAACCTACCTTGACGGATTTTTTGAAGTGGACGAGCTGGTCAGCGGCTGGGCCCCTTGACGCCATTATTCTTGTTGCAGAGTAACGAAGAGACACACTGAACGCGCACCGACTACGCAAATACCGCAGAGTCGCTGTCAGGTTCCCTTTTATAGAATTTCCAGCGATAAACAACTATCACGCCGAACGAGCGCAACTATGTAAGTACTTATATTGTATATGTTAGTGGCCTCGTATCGACCTGAGGTGATAGCGTCTGATAAAAACTCAATTTATATCTTTATTTTCCTTTTTGAAAATGTAAAACCATATTTATTTTTGTCAAAACAAAGGCAAAATGACATCGATATTAATGACGTCACCTGTCAAACAAGCTTTCAAGCCATCCTGCTCCTTCCTATCTCATTTTGTATCACACCGTATAGGATGAATGTGTCACATAACACATACGTTCGGTTCGGTTTCCTTTATTTTTTTTCCAACCTAAAAGGGGGCATTCATTATCCTGCGTAGCAGTTCGCCTCGCCGTCCACCGCGTAATGCAGGATTATAAATATAAATGTAGTCGCAGCGTTCAAGCCATCCTGCATTGCGTCCTGCGAGACTCCTTATATGGGCCATACGCAGGATAGTATGTGAGCAGTCTCTCGTCTGCGCTGCGGACTGTCATGCAGGTAGGGAAAGGGTCATCTACGGGTTCGGTACAAAAATGAGAGCAAGAGCGTGCACACGGGTTACCTATTTGCGTGGATCCAGAGTGGCGTGAAGTCTAAACCGGCCCATTCACTACCTGCAATGGCAGTCCACCGCGCAGACAGGAGACTACTAGTTATTAGAAAACTGCTAGCTGCTAGCATACGTTACGTGTACGGCCCACTTATGGAGTCTCGCAGGACGCATTGCAGGATTACTTGCACGCTGGGACTACATTTATAAACCTGTATTACCCGACGGATGGCAAGGTGGACTGCAATGCAGGATAATGAGTGCCCCCTTTTAGCGCTGACTGCTGCTGTACAGTGAGCAAACGTAGCTCCGGCCTTGAAAATATTAAAAACGGATTGCAAAACTAAGATACATAAATGTTAAAATTATTATAAGAAATTTCGGCAGGAAATTTCTATTTTTTGGTTTGAAACCTCGCGCATCGCGTCACTAGTAATAAAAATAAAATCTGAAAAACAATATTAAGTACATTGTGTATTTAGGGCGGTAAGTCTAGAATTCTAGAATTCAATGACTCGAGGACTAGATGTTCGCAATTTTTAACCGCCCGTGTTACATACATACAACGTTTGTCATCACTTTTGTGAGGAAACAAATTTAATGATAATTTTTTTCTTATATGAATATTGGTACAGAAACTTGGAGGCCTATACCCAGTAGTGGGTGAAGTCAGGCTGTATATGATGATGATGAATAAATATCGCGTCGTCTCAACATTTAACACAACAATAGATTTTGCAAATGGCGGTATTTTTATTTATTTTTTATTTAAACAGATGGCTAGTATAGTTATTCTTCCTAGTTACTAGTCGAACTAAAAATATGTCGTAAAAGGCAAAAATGCATACAGCCATGATGTAAAAATACTGCAAAATTTGAATACTATATAAAATTTATGTAGTAAAATATAGTTATATTGCAAATGTTTAGTTCAACAAATAGGCAATTAAATAAATAAATATTTCAAGCTTATGCAAAATACATTCAGATTTTTCGAGTGAAAAAACTTTTTGCTTAATCTTGACGTTGAGAAGAACAGTGCAATTAAATTAAAAAATAAATCCATTACGGCTTTAGGTAATGTAATGAAAATTTAGGTAAATGTAATGAAAAAGCCCGTGGGCCTAATTAAGGACATAGTGGTTGAATTTACCAGCATACTGACATTTTACGAATAATGTGGTGACTGTTTATAAATAATAATGAAAATAGATTTTTGTTTCGAGAATAGTCAAATACAAAAACTTTTTTAGGAAATGAAACTATTTTTCTGGATTTAACCCACGAAAATTTGTTTTTCAAACAAACTGACATATCGACGTTTCGATTTAAATCCGGAAAAATAGTTTCATTTCCTATGTGTAACAATCGCGAAAACCTAAGAACTCAATTAACTTTTTTGTTCTTGGCTTTTCGAGGTAAACGTTAAAAATTAAGGCATATCCAGTCAAGTATTTTTACTTTTATGTAAGCATGTAGAATATACCTTACTTATTATAAAATAACTTCTAAGTATAAGGGATGTATATCCCTAATACTTAGAAGTTACAGAAATGTTAGCGTTAGCGTTAGTTTTATGATATATGTATATATATCATAAAACTCCTTGTTTCTATCTAGCCTTAGTAACTAAATATTTCTGTCACATGTCGTGGCCATATTTGCAACCTGTACCTATATAGGTACAGGTTGCAAGGTACAGGTACAGGTTGCAGTCTAGACATATGTCTAGATTTGTTGATACTTATTAGGTAATTAGTCTTAGTAGCAATCTAGACGAGGGCCTAATGGCGAGGAGACGTGCTGGGCACGTTGGTTGCCCTTTAAGTATCTGTGTCGGTACATTCTCGCAGGACACAGCTACCGGCGTCTCCGGCACTAGCTCGGAGAGCAAGTAAAGAATGAGCTAGACATCCTCCGGTTCCTCCAGTCGCGTAGGAATTTGGAAACTGGAGACATGCCGTTTTTCGGCGCCGGAAAGCGAGCGTGTCTTACAGCTTCGCCACCAAAGAGGAGATTTGGTAGTGATCTTAGAGTCGACGGCTCAGCGGTGGCAATCCGTTAGTTGCACAGAGCGCGACGGTAAGTGTGCGTGCCCACCGATCCGGTACCTATCTGGAAAATAGGAAGGGTGCTGCACGTGCACCCGGGGCGGCTCACTAAGGCACTAGCCGTAGAGAGAACCGGATGAAGTCCGTGCAAACGGACTGATCTGGGGTTACTTAGATGGTCCTTGGTAATTGGAGCGGCAACGACACACCGACACGTCTCTTTCCCCGCTACCCTCCTCCCAGCAAGCATCCGCGCTCCTCCTCGGACCAGTCTACTCTATCGGCTGGCCACGTGGGTTCCTCTTGATTTTACTGTGTAAATGAAATCGCCCACGGCTACTAGAGAAATTACCCGTAAAGATCTTCTTGTCTTTCCTCCGCCTGAAAACTAAGTATTTCTTGTTGTTTTTCTATCATTGTGAATATTTAATTGAAAAGTCATATTACAAAATTGAAGACTACGTGTTAGATAAAGATGCACGGAAAGACGACATGGCTCTAGACTCCACACAAAATTGATTCCAAGTGTTGTGTAATTTATATTGCCTACGGAATAAATGATTTTTTTTTACTTTGACTTATCGGAAAAAGCGAATGAGTGGCTCGACTTCAGTTTACAAAACAAAAACTAAATTTTCTCGGTTATGTTGAATGAAGTCTAAAGCATAATAACTTAATTTTGTCTTCGAATTGTGACTTAAATGATTGCTGGTAAAATGATGTACAAAAATGCATAACTATTTTATGCACAAAGTAGGCAAACCATTTTATCAGAATAACAATTTTAAATTTATATTTCGTAACGAAAACTTCTGTTTCTGTTTCTAGATCAATCGATCATTCTGAATGGATTTTTTTTGTTATTTATGATTTTTTAGCCGTTGTTTTTGTTATCACTATAGATAATCAACTGTTTACTATGTTACTTAAATCCGTTTTTTTTTATTACAACTGAATTTTATACCTAGGTACTACAACTTTTACTATCTTATTCTTTAAAAACTAAATCCATACTTTTTTGAAATATTAGTTTTAGAATCTAAATAAAGCTATAAGATGCGGAAAACTACTTAATTAAACCCTGGTCCGACTTACTTTAACGTATAATTTACTTGCATCGTGTAAGTACAGTGGAGAGTAACCTATCACAAACTCGAATTTTTTTTTTCCGAATTTCATTACTCCGAAAACAGTTCGACTTTTTTTCATTAGTGCTAGAGTTTTGATATAAATTTGCAACACAGAAATGTCTTACAGCTGAAGTATCGTTTGTCCGAAAACGTATTATTAGAATAATTATTACACATAGGTACTTACATATTCTTTGGGAATAAATTTGTTTGGTTTAATCATGTATGTTATACTGTCTGTTTTCCATATAATTTAGATTGCTGAAAATTCGTTTCGACTAAATTATTATTCTTAAATAAAATTGTACCGCCATACAATTTTACCGTACAGACAAAAAATTCTGGACTGTACTTTGCTGGTGCACAGAAAGTCCACTTACGTAATTTTCGTCATACCATTGTGCTATATTTTTGCTGTCATCGGAAATGTAGTTTAAAAACAATGGTCTTGAGTATTCAATAAATAACATAACTGAATCGAGGAGAGTACCAGAACCGAATTTGTTTGCATTTCCTAGACGCTACGACCCCCTCCTGTGGGTTTAGGTTAGGTTAGTATTTGAAAAGGCCGCACGAGCCGAGCGAGCGAAGCGAGAGTGCCACGTTAGCGGGCGGCGAGTGCCAGAGCCGAATTTGTTTGCATTACCTAGACGGTACGACCCTTCCTGTAGGTTTAGGTTACGTTAGTATATGAAAAAGCCGCACAAACCGAGCGAGCGAAGCGAGCAACTACAACTCAACCAAATTAACTTGCATCTCGTTTACCATATTTTCTAAAGGTGCAAGGTGCTTTAATTTGACGAGTTGTTTGTGCGAAACGTTCTAATACTTTTAATATCTGTAATAAAAAATAATATAACAAAAATGTATCATGGATATAGTTTTCTTACAAAATAAAAATATTCAATTAGATATATTGGTCAAACGGTTTGTTGGGGAAATAAAAATCGGGAAAAGAATAACTTGTCAATATGTCAAAATAGTGAAACATTAAAAGGGTGTAATGAAAAAAACCGTAACGTGTTTTCGGACAAATGAAACAAAATTTTTTTTTTTTTATACATGACAGGCAAATGACTCCACTCCACCTGATGTTAAGTGGAAAGTGGTATCCAAACGCGAAGGAACCTAGTGCAGCGATGAAACCCTCACTGCACTAGCCACCTCCACCCTGCCTGCCTACAATATGCCTCTTCACGCCTCGTTTGAATGCTGTTTTTCGGCGTCGGAAAGCGAGCGTGTCTTACAGCTTCGCCACCAAAGAGGAGATTTGGTAGTGATCTTAGAGTCGACGGCTCAGCGGTGGCAATCCGTTAGTTGCACAGAGCGCGACGGGAAGTGTGCGTGCCCACCGATCCGGTACCTATCTGGAAAATAGGAAGGTTTTCGGAGAAACAAAATTCTGTAAATCATGTTTCTAGCTTGTGATAGGTAACCACAGTGGAGTCATCATCACATTTATCAACACAGAATTGCATTAAATCGGGCTGTATGTCACGGTAGCAAAACATCGTGATATTCAATAAACTGCAAAATCAAATAATAAGTAAAATCATCACTTCAACTGCATTTCAGTATTTTTAGTATTCGACGCATAGAGAATAAAAACGAGACATATTATATACTTGACCTTGCAAGAATGAAAGCGAAAGAGATAAAAGAGCAGTAATAAGTTGATTGAATATCACGTTGTTTTACTACTATGATATTCATTTAATTTTGTATGAAAGTACTCCTTTAGTTTGTTACAATTATTAATACAGAGATTGAACAATAACAAAAAATCCTTCAATCCTGCTAGATTTAAACCAGCGCCTTCAGAATACCGTGGTTGAGATAAAGGAGGTACATGACTGATGAATGCCTCTATTCCCACAAGTTCAATTGTTCAGTGGGCGTTAGTACGTAGTTTAAAAAGTAGCTTATAAAAATGACGTTTTCAAGTGTAACAATTGTTACTTAAGGAATGAATTATTATTTGACTTTGACCTGTACATCTTCAATTCAATTTAAGAACAGGGCAAGGATCGTCACTATAACTGAACAGAATCTCTATGTATCCTAATCCCTACAGTATAAAGGTCTTTTCATATTATATTTCAATGGGAATTTAAAAAATGTGAAATTTCAGCGATAAACCTGGAGTAGTTGACAAGCAGGTAAGTAAATATAGGTATATTGTTAAACAGGTAAATTCTACCATCATGTTAACTAGAAACGTTATTATATCTAATGAAATTGGTTACAAACACTGAACAATGTTGTTTATAATAATCGATTGCACGCACGCTGTACTTGGGTGTTTTTAAATGCCATTTTTCTTTATCATTTCAACGATAAAATATTATTATTAGCTTGTGCTGGTAGGTACGTACATAATAATCACACCACCACACACTGAAGAATACAATTATCTGTAATAAGTAATATATGTACATTTTAACACAGCTTGTAGAACGAATATTATTATAGTTGTTATTTTCGATCATTTTATAACCAGATTACCGTGTCACAGCGGACTGAGAAAATGAGCTTTGAGTGCTAACAAGGAGTGAAGATCAAAGAAAAAGAAAGAAAATATACTTAAAGTTCATTTAAAAACAGAAACAAAGTATAAAAGATTTGCACGAGCATGAATAACAGATAAATCAAATCAAAGAAAAAGTGCCAGGTTCAATGTAAACAGAAAGCGATAATAAAGTCTATACAAAATAGGAATACAATAAGATTATTAGCGGTTGCAGAGAGTTCGCACGGTCTTCCTAGCGGAGACGACGTAATTTCGAAGGTAGTTCCTTACCATTTACTTTAGTATTTTGACGAAGTCAATATAATCATTAATTATTATAATAAGTGTATATAACGTATAAGGGCATTGAATGAGACCACAACTACATACATTTGCTGGTAATTAGCATGCAAGGATTTACGAACAAGTTTGGACATAGGACAATTCTTATCGTAACAATGAATTTAAGTCTTACGTGTCAAGTTTAACGAGCTCTTGCCCTGTATCTACTCAAATTATTTTATTTATTTATTAAACTTTACTGACTACAACACATAATGGTGCAAAAAGCATTCTCTACCAGTCAACCTTTGAGGAGAACGGAATTCTCGAATGCGGCAAATTTAACAAAATATTAAATTAAGAATTTAATAATAACACAAATGTAATAAATATATAATCAAATGTATAACAAACAAACCTAACATATAGGTACCTACATATTATCTAAATACATAATAGGTATAATTATTACATATATTTATATATGATACATACAATAACAGAAGATGATGATGATTATCGCTGTGACAAACAATTCAATCTCATGGACATTATTCATATCTCTCACATAAAATTTGAACTTAAATAAATCTAGCAATATATCAACCTATTACATGTTTTATTACTAGGTATGTATATAAATCTCCTATAAACATTATATTATCGTAAAAACCAATATTTTACTTTCGATATTACATAACTTAATTGTTTTTAAGCTTTATTATGTTTATATCTGAACGTACGTATGAATAGCTAATGAGTATAAAATTAAATAACGATTTAAACAGGTCGATTATGAGTTTTTTTATAAGGTGCTCTGGGCACATGACGCCAATCTAGCTTAAAATTCAATTATTTGTATGCATTGACTTACAAATAAATGGACGACGGGTCTAATACAAAAACCACGAAAAAAATGTCCCAAGTCAACCTATTCGAAATTTAAATTGTAATGTCATCGCGGCATCGCGCTGTCAGTCGAACAAATGGAGGTCGCGGGAAGCCAATGGATGCGGGCAGCGCAGGACCGATCGTCGTGGAGATCGTTGGGGGAGGCCTATGCCCAGCAGTGGGCGTCGTATGGCTGAATGATGATGATGATGATGTTCGATCTTTATTTAATAATTATAACAAACTAGTGGTGTAATTTCACAAAAAATAATTGAATATCATGTTCATGAAACATCCTCACATTCAATTTTCAAATGAAATTCAAAACTCAAAATTCGTGTGTCTTATACCTTATTAAAAATGTAAACAATGTACGATGAACATTAACCTACCTGATAGGTCAATGATGATGAAACTGAAAATCTCTTAATACACACACACACACACACACACACACACACACACACACACACACGCACTCGCAAGCACTAGCACTCTCGCATTCACTCACAGGCACTCGCAGGGACACGCAGGCACACGCACGCACTTACAGGCGCTCCTTTTCCTAAATTTCCTAAATGTAAATTAAATCGAAAATTTGAAATCTTATAATATTTTTTAACAAAAGAAAATTTACTCTTCTCTTTATTCTATTTAGATGAAGATAATTAGATGTACTGTTTAGACGATAATAAATAGGGAGGGGCTGAAAGTAACCATTCTCGTTACTTTTTTATTCTCTGCTTTGGTAAAAAGTCAGTTAACTACTGCATTGTTTTATATGGCACCATTAGAATTACTTCAAAATCCAACTTTGACTTCCTAGGTCAGTAGTTTTCTCCTACGATGCAGTAAAATCATTTCCGGAAATCCCGAAAAAAATAGTTAATTAATATTTTGATGGTTTTAACGACTCTATGTCGCTCCTTGTAGCTATAAATCTATACACGTATCTATCTATGTGTGTGTGGAACACTTTTTTCGGACAATTGGTTAATTAATTATTTGATTATTTTGAATTGTTATGAGTTATTAATTCAAATTAACATTATTTTGTATCAAAGTAGCTTGAGCATACGTAATGTAAACATAATTAGTTTCAACTTCAATTTTAACTTTATAATAAGGCACAACGGGCCATTATACCATTCTTCATTCATATTGCACCATTCGATTTTGCAAATAAAATAAAATGCAAAATGCCGCGTTAATTTTAAAATTAAATGTTACAATAACGTTGGAAATAAGTAAGTTACACGAATCATGATTAATTCAAGTTTAAAGTTGTGTCACACATGCAAATTACTGTAGCGAGCAAGCGATAGTGACGAAGAGAGCAGCCCGTGAGCACCCACGTCATGGCGTTTTTATTGGTCCTTTGTATTATGTGCATAGTATTGTGACGTTTGAAATGAATTTAAATCTATTTTTGAATTTACGCGCCTTATATCCAGAAGGGTTTATTTACAAGGTATCTTTTTTTCCATCCTCTAAGCTTTAATCTTAGACTATGGAAACTATTTTTTTCCATCCTCTAAGACTTTTATCAGACAGTTTCTCTGTCTTGTCACAGTAGAGAATTTTATGTGTAAAAATTTAAATAGGAAACTTTTTAACAAGCTTTTTTTAAGGTAATAAGTATTTCATTTAATTGTGAAAACACGTCATGTACAATAAAAGTTTATTGTGTGCCCATTGTGTACCAAATAATATTTGCTTAAAAACATAATTTACATAATTGTTAAGGTTTTAAACGTGTATTTTTATAATGTTAAGCATCATGTGTATTGTAATTTGAAGATTACATATTATTTGTTCGACGTTTATATAGAAGTACTTTACTATATTTCTTATTGTTGTCAAGCTCTGCAACTATCAATAATAAAATGATAAATCTAATGCTTAAAACATTTGCGATATACTAGTGATACCTAAAGATAATGTATCTTTAAAAATGGAATAGATAACATCTATATACCTAATTTTATTGAAATAGTATTGTCCCATAATTTGTTTAAATAAAATTGTACCGAGTTACGACAGAAAGTTCTGGAGGAAAGAAGTGTGTAGGTATTCCACACACAATTATTGTATAGCTGAAAATCTGTGCTGTGTATGCCGTACAGTATGCTGAGTTTGCTCCTATGTCGCACGGTATTAAAATTGTAATTGTTGTAATTTTTATGTCATTGAATAAGTTACGTTTAATGTTTTGTGTGGTGAAAATGTAAATGGTTTAAAATGATATATTATATTCTTTCCAAGATTGAGTAAAATAAAATAACAAAATAATAAAAAAAAATTGCAAAAGGGTTGCCAACTTACAAGCTAGTGATGACATTCAGTAAATATAAGCTTATAAGCTAGTGATAGGATAGGCTAGCGGGATTTGTCAACTTGGGAATACAATTCAATGACTTCGGAATATCAGAGAGAGGTATTTGTTTATTATATATATTACCTAATACATTTTTTTTATGACACCAAGTGACGGGACGAACATGTCGTGCGCCTGATGTTAAGCGACATGGCTGTCCATAGCAGTTGCACTGCCATTCACAACTTTAAATTGCAAAGTTCTAAGTGATACTGCCGCTGCGCCCGTCACACTGAGACATAAGTTGACAAGTGTGCCTGTAATTTCGCCAGCACCCTTACCCTTTAAACCGGAACACTGCAATACTCACATTATGTAGTGCTTAGCGGCAGAAATAGGTAAGGTGGCAGAACTTTCCTGGACGAACTTTTTCCCAAGGAGCTCTAGAACTTACAAATTGTCTCAGTAACAAGTTCACAACAGAAATTCTTAAGATCTGCTGCTCGGTCTATCAGGCAGCAAAAACTTTTTTTTTCACTTCTCATGCTCTAAATGTACGTCAATATATGCTGGAGCAAAGAGCATCATTTAATCCTTAGGGAGTAATGTGGTAAAAAAAGCATATAAAAATTACCTACCTAGTTTTTTTTATTTACTTCAAGTGACCTGGATAAACTCAAACAACCAGCACTTGCTCTAGTTAGTGTCAAATGGTAAAAGTTCCAGGATGGAAAAAATAAAGGAATAGTTCCGGGCCTTTTCCGCATACAGATGGTGGCGCCATATACTTTCCCGCATTAGTTCGTTTGTGTATGGACCAGTTTAGTGACGCGACGAAAGGCGCACATGATTGCCAAAGACCGCTAATTGTTGTGTTTGTTGTATCTGAGTCTGGTTGGAAAGAACAAATCGTTCAAAAGGCGGTCACGATTGCCGATAATTGTTGCGTTTGTTGTATATGAGTCTTGTTGGAAAAAAAAGTACCGCGAAAACTTCAGAATTTTGATTTTGTTCTAGAGCATAAGCGCAATTGAAATAAATAAAATTTAACATAACTCTAATTTTATTTGTTATATGGAAAACTAGAAAGTTTTTGCTTTTCCGTATAACAAATATAATTTAAATTAAGGTTATTTAATTAAATTTTTATTGAATTGATATTCAATTATTTTTTGTGAAATTACTCCACTAGTTTGTTATAATTATTAATACAAAGATCGAACACTCAGAAAAAATTCCTTCGGTCCGGTCGGATTCGAACCGACGTCTTCTTGCATACCGTGCCAGACGCTATACCAACTAAGCCACGGAACGAACCAACGGACCTCACGAATTTTTCTATGTGCTTGCGTCGTGTCTTTGTACTTGGTCTTTCAACGACTTTTTAGTCGTAGCGCCATCTATGAGAAATCTATTGCAGATTTATCACCCAGTTAGTACCTTTACAGCTACCACTCCTGGCGAGAGATGTCGCTATTCACTGTATTAATTAAATTTTTGTTGAATAATTAAGGTTATTTCTTAAAAAAAAAATTTTAATCGCTGTCCTGCAATATTTTTCAAATGCATTAGGGACGTTTTACCTTTCCACCGTCGATTTTTTTTCTCGGAACCGAAGCATCTGCAATGAAGTTCACCTCAAGGCTTTAGTCTTGCTTTTAAGGATTAATATATGAATATATTGGCTCGTATTAGTCCCTCGTTGTTGATGATAACGATGAAAAATATACTATTATGTTGTTCGATCTTTATATCAATAACACACTAGCGGAGCATTTTCACAAAAAATATATTAGGATAATAAAATAAAAATATATTATTAAAAATATATTATTACGTCGCAAATATATCCTTTCTAGCTATACGTATAACATTACATCTTTTCACTTTAGGTATTTGTATGTGTGATATTATTTGGGTATTAAGAGATAAGCTAGAATAAAGTGTAGATCCGTTGATCATGACCGATAAATGAATTTTACTGAGTTATAAAGTCGTAAGTATTGCCTACCTACCTAGTTGTATAACAATATTTAAATTCTTTGACCAATGGACTCACATTATTTGCACGTGTGAGATATTTTTTAATTAGGAGATTAATTACAATGTCGATAAAGGAAAAGTTATTATAAATAAGGCTACCTATACACGGGCTATAAAGGATTTACAAGAATGCATTTTGGATCAATGTAATTCGCCTTGCGGCATACAAAGTTTTCATGATTTTTATGTAATTGCATTCATTTATTTCTAAATACACTACAATCACGCAATCCGATATATAACAACCTAATAGGTAGGTACTAATAAAACATAATAACATTAATGAAGTGTAATAATACATATAATAAGTTTGTCTAGTTTAAATTGTGAGAACACATGAAATAAATACATTTTGTAGGAAATCTTCTATATTGTATAGTGCCATATCATTGAGATAGTTAAATAATAATTGCTTAAATTCTACGCAAACATTGCAATTCTTGATTTCACGTGGACGTTTGTTGCACATCTTCGAAGAAGTTGCAATTACACTCTCTTGAAGTAGAGCAGTTTTACATGGTCCAGTTTGCGGTTGATCAGAACGGTTTACAAAAAGGAAAATTTAAGGTAAATCCTAATGAGCCGTGACCTGGTTCACGGCAAAAAAATATGATACTTCGGTTCACAAAGAAATATATCTGTAATTAAATAAAAAGGGGGAAAAAGAGACCCGAAAGGGCCGAGCTATACGGTAATACAGATTGGTATTAAAATTGGCACATGATTAGTAGTATTTATTACAGATTAGTATTAAAACTGGTAAAGATAGAGCAGCACTGTTGAGTGTACTACTAATAATAATGATAATAACGTGTTTACTAATATTACTAGTATGGCAGGTGGCAGCAAATTCTAGGACGTAAGTATTAATTTACGTCCTAGAATTTGCTACCAATTGTCGTATTAGTTATATAATAATACATGCTACTTAATAATACATAATTGTGACCTAATTGGGAAGGTACTGTCTCCCAAGATACAGGTTCGCCTAGTTTGGGACATAAGATGACAATGTATATATACTTGCTCTTGTATCAATAAATATTTTATTTCATATTTCATACATAAATCGACTATTTTAATTAACTCAGCATTTTGCTGTCACGTAGAATGCGCACTGAAGGGAAGCAAGCAACTCAGGCATTATCCTCCACGTTATAAATTCATGTTATCGATTATCCATAACTATTATCTACTCTATTTCAATGAAGGACTTTGAAATAGATAATAGTACATTATGATATAAGTGCGGTAAGTTGAAAATGACAGCCGAGGCGATATTGCTAGCCCGAGCCGTAGGCGAGGGCTATAAGAAAGCAGAGGCTGTAATTTTGAAAGCGCACGTATGTCATACGACGTTCTATAATATATTTGCGAGGAAATAAATAAGACTGTGACTTTCTTAAACGAATAAATCTTTAATTACTTGTTAAAGCAGTTATAGAAATTTGAACAATTTTTAAAAGTGATTGTTACGTTGCCAGTTGGCATTTTTAATGTTGTCAAGTTATTATTATTAGTTACAATCTCCCCAGTCTCTCTCTCACTCTCTTGAGTGAAAGTAGGAGAAACGAGACCACAGAGTTCTGCAGTCGGTGGCGGCGGCGGAGGCGGTTGCGGCTGCGGCGACGATGGTGAAATGTACGCGTGTGTGCTCGTAGATGGTTGAAAGTCAACACTTGACTCCAAATTTATGTTCCTTGTAATGCGAGAGCTAATTTCTTCTTTATTTCTTATCGAGTCTTCTATGTATCCTTCGGCTACATTGCTTGACCGCCATCCTCTGTGGCGTTTTAGTGTCAATAAGTCCACATCTGAATCGGCGAGCAATGTAGCCGAGGAAAAAAAAAAAGGAAGCTTGAGGCAAATTTAAGGAAGTGGCGATTTCTTTCGGCATTATTAAATTAATTAAATGAAAGAATTAAATGTTTATTTACTATATTTTATCTCCCAAAGTTAAATTTATTCATAAAATATTGACCACTTTTCTAACATAAAAACTCTTTGCAAAGATTTAAAAAAGTATCGTTCATTTTTAGACGGAGCATCATTGACTTACAATTATATGGACGTCGGGTCCGCGCTAAAAAGTGTTCGCACTTGTAAGGCGCTAAAATCGTATACAGAGCGCGACACTCCGCTTTAGTCTTCATTTGTTCTACGGACAGCGCGATACTGCGATGACATAACAATTTAAATTTCGAATAGGTTGACTTGGGACATTTTTTTCGTGGTTTTTGTATTAGACCCGTCGTCCATTTATTTGTAACTCAATGCGGAGCATCTTACAAAACCGTGCATGTTACTTTATTAAAAAAAAACTCGTGCGTTTTACATTACAATAACGCACTTGTGCGTTTTACATTACAATAACGCACAAGTGCGTAATGAAATACATTACGATATTGAAATTGGCGTGATTTCAGCCACTTTACGAGGAAATATGTTATAAACTGTATTATTTGGTCTTTATGCTAAATTCTTTTATATTCAAAAATGCAAGAATCTGTACGAAATTGAAATGTCTTCTCAAACTTTGATTTATTATAACTTAAAACTATATAGGTAGGTACCACTTTGAGAAATAACGATAGCACAATAAAAGTGACGATAACCTACTGTGCAAAACGCACAAAAAACACAATGTTCCCGGTTCGATTCCTTATTAACAAAACAGGGTCATAAGTTATCTGCCTGAAACCACAACATACTTAAGTATTTACTATATTATCCATGGTCGCTGCAAGTCATTAGAACCACAACCCAGATTGATTCCTTCTTTCAAATATGTCTTTACTAAATACATTATATTTTTTAACGCATACCCTTGCCTCTAGTTCACAAATAACACAATAAGTACATACATGCATTAAATAAATAAAAAGGCTAATTAAATGGTGGCACGGCGTCAATGGAAAATAATGTCAAATTTGACGACGTTACTGTGTTAGGACGACTACGAGTTTGTTCTAGTAGATGGGTAGGTAAATTTTCGAAGTCTTTTTTTAACTGTTCGGATATAACGAAAACTATTGGAATATATCTATATATATATATATATCTATCTGCAATTCTATTAATAATAAAATAGTCTATGAGGTACCACTTTCCAGTCAATACAAGGTAAATCTGACTTTAAAAAAGGGAGGAGATTCTCAATTCGAATGTGTTTTTTTTGTAAGTACGTTACGCGATAACTCATTTGATTGTTGAACCAATTTTTATGATTTTTTATTGTTGGAAAGAGGGTACCTCAGTACTGGTCTCATTTAAATTAAAAAAAAAATATTCCAACTCTCAGGATGGCAAATTAGGGGATGTATTGACAAATAGATGTAAATTTCTGAGGTCGGTTTTTTTTAGTGTCCTGTACTGAGATTATTTATCAACATATCGACCCCTCCTACGTAAAGTATTGTATGTCGAAATTGCCAAGTTTACAGGAGAGCGTTTTAAAGTTCTGAATTCACTGAAATAATCACAACGCGTGACCTTAGCATTTCTCAGTTTTATTTGGCAAAGCTCGTTACTCACATAGAGTATCATAAAATTCTAGGTATCGGTTAGATGACCTATGATGATGATCACTCTATGTGAGTAACGAGCGAATTCAGAACTTTAAAACGCTCCTCTGTAAACTTGGCAATTTCGACATACGATCCTTAACGTAGTAGGAGGGGTCGATACTATTTAAGTTGGCTATTTTTCGCTACACCCGTGCTAAAGTATAAATAAAAACATTTTATTTTATTGTCATCGGGTTAACAACAGCACATTTTCACGTGAAATTAAAAAAATACACAAAAAGCGTGAAATTAATTAATTACCATAAACAGTTAATAAGAATGTATTGTCCAAACAAGTGAATGAATCTGCTCCAGAGTGTGGGGAGGGTGTGTGATGGTATGCAATGAGATATAAGATTAGTTGCGAACTTTCAACGTGTGTCATATAAATAAGCGATAAATATTGCATCATAAATAATTGTAACTAATTATAAAATATACATACCTATCTACAATGATAAGTCTGCCCGTGTATTATACATATTTACACTCCCTACTTCTAATACCTAAAAAGATAAAGTGGGTGGGTGGTGTGGGTCAGGGATCGCCTCTTTTCGCTAATAAACGTTGTTAATGAATATAAAGGAAGGTCTATACAATGTTTTGGTGTTTTATAAACAATCGATGAAAAACGGATTACTCACTTCCAACTCCAATTGCCTACTTGGCAAATGCATGTAACAACAAAAGGAAAACAATAATTTCATGTTTTTGAGTAAGGACCGCTTTGTCCGGAATATACGAAGAGTGAGGGATGGCAGTAACGAGATCCCGAAGATGATAGCAGACAGGGCAGACGCACCACTGTTCCGGAGGTTCACTGAGTTACATGTTTTACGTGTGTGTCAGTGAGCCGCCGGAGGGGCTGGATTCACCTGTTTGATGTTATGTAATTTGTCAGCCTGGAGAGTGACTGTACCGTACTAATACTAATACTAACATAGTTATAAGGTGTGTTATGTTACTAACGTACTACCTTGTATGGACTATGTTGTCTGAAAATAAATGATTTTTATTTTATTTTATGTTTATAGCCCACAAAATGTTAGTGCATTTTGGGTTAAGTAAATATCTTTTAATTGTTTTTTACAATTTTCTAATGACGGTTTTATTGACGTGTAGAGAATCAAGTTTTAAGTTTAGCAATGGTATAATCGTGAATTTAACATATTTTGAGTTACAACACTATTGCAACAGCAGTGTGATGTGTTGTAGTGACGTATTTAACGTCTCTTTGAAAAAAATTGTGCAAGCACAATTGTGCTGTATACGTAATTGAATTTAGAAGTATATGATGTTAATACTAAAGACGTTTTTCTATTTCATAGTCTAGCCACATAATACTAATAAAGCACTGTAACACATAGTATTTATGTGGTCTGTGAACACATATTTCTTTTATTAAATTTGATGTATATGTGTATTTTTAGGTCCAATTATTTTTAAGAGTGTTTATTACTCAACCTTTACTAAAATGTTTCCAACAGATCTGTGAATTAAGAAAAAGTTACAGACGGACTTCTAAAAATCCTGGCATAAATAATTGCTCTAAAAGTAATTAATAGTTTTTCAAGACCATACACACAGGAAATCTGCAAGTCAAATGGAAGATTATCAGAGACGCCCGCTTGAGAAGATAATAATAATATCTAGGATACGATACGCTTCAAGAGTGTTCCACTCCTCAGTCGGCGTAAAAGCGATGCCACACTGGCGTTGCGTCAGCGTTTCGTCGTCGCACCGCAACACCCCTCCCCGCTTCGTTTCCTGGCCTCTTGTCCGTCACTGCGCGCTGTTTCAACGCACCGTTTGGCATGTTATTCTGATTCATATGTAGTACAACGCAGTTGCGTCAACGCTACGCCGAATCAACGCCGTGTGGCATCTCCCTTAGGCATGAAAATTTTATTGCGGATCGACCGTAAGTGAAATCCATATTGGCGGAAGTAAGGAGGTCGTCTCGTTAGGTGTGGCAGGAGTCGGTTGTTAAGTGCACCTTGCGTAATCTTGTAGATTATGAACGAGCTTGACCTGTGATTAGCAAATATTCCCCATATTTCGTTCTCACAAGAAACTAACACAATCTCTAGCCAAAGGGACACTAAGTACGTAGAATAAATACTGTGAAAGTAATACAAATCGTTTTATTTTTAGTGAAGTAGTTTTTATTGACGTCTTTGTAATAAAATACGCGAAGCTATAAAAGTTGATTGACCCAAATATTAGAAAATAATACCGAACTAACCTTAGGTAGGTTAGTTTTAGGGTTAATTTGCCGAAAGCTTGAATTGAAAACCACTTTTAGGCACTTAAAGACAAATCCTAAAGCTACCTACCTAAATATTTTGCTATAAAACCCAAAAATTACAAAAATCCAATGCGTTTTTCTAATAATGATCGCATTAAGAAATATAGTGATTTAAAAACGTAGGAACAAAATAATTGTTATTTAGAAACCCGGTCACAACTAACGCAGATTAATTGTATCCTTTTCCTTAAAATGGTAACACGAATGGAAAACTTTAAAACAAATATGATAAATTCTATACTTTTTTCTCTGACAAGTTTTTTAATAATATCAAGGGACCGTACTGCTACTAAAATAATCAGCAAATAGTATTTTTTTGTATACCTAGTTATTATTCTACGTTCACCCAATAGGTAAATCAGAGATTGAAATTGTATAATGTGTAAATTGCGGTAGTTCATTAATAAAGAAAATTTAAGAACCGGACACTGACCGATCCGGTTCCTAAATCAATACCTACTGGCTTGGGGGCTTGGGAGCCGGTTATCAAATTTTACACGTTCTGTGGTCCCTACTTAGTTTCCAACTTATTAAGATAAGACACATTAAAAAACATGACGCTATATATATTATGGAAAAGTAAATCGCACACTTCATAACATTTAGAATAAAGAAAAAATAGGTTACGTGTTAATTTCAACGATAAGTCAGTGCGTCATAAGTGGCTCTAACATTATTATCATGTTAGGCTCATTCGAGTATAATATTTACATAAGCGGCTATACGATAGTTATGTTATCTAGTGGTATGACAGTGTTCCCGCCAAGTCCAGCTAGGCTGGCCACACACTTTTTTCACGAGCTCACTTGGATTGGAATAACAAAATGCTACCGCTAACAATGTCGTGCCATGTTTTTGTGTCGAAGACGTATCCAAACGTGTCAAATGTCATCTCAAAAAAACTCGTAAACCAAATTTCTTAGTGTTTATTTACTTTTCTCACTGTTTCCCATTTTTTATCAAAAATTAAAGAGAGAAAACTGAATCAGTATATGTAAATCAATCATCAAATCAATAATCAATATTATGTAAATACGAATATTGAACAACCCTATTGTGTGTGTGTGTAACTGATCCCAAAGTAAGTAACTAAAGCATTGTCATGGAAATCGGAAACAACGACGGTACCGTAAACACCCAGACTCAAGGCAATATAGAAAAATTAGTTTTTAACCGGCACTGATGTCCCGATTGACACCATTAAAACCGGTGTGCAAACCGCTCGCTACGGACATCGTCAAAATGTAGTTAATATTCAAAATGTAGTGTAATGTAGTTCAATAATATCTTCGATCAAAGTTTTATTATTTCGTCACTTATAAATCGTCGAACGCTAAAGAAATTAGACTTAAATTTGGAATCCATATTGTATTTAGTTGCATGATTAGTTGTCATGAAAATATTTTGTATCAATTAAGATTTATAAACACTGTGTACAAATCGTCGAACAATCCAGAAAAGAACCCTTGGCTCTGCTTGCGATCTCACAATGATGCATGGCGAAAGAGTTGCGACACTTGACTTCATTGTTTACATTTATAATTTTAGGATAAATGTACAGGGTGCCAACAAATTACTTACAAATACTATTAAAGCCAAATAATACCTTCGAAGTGAGACAATCGCAACTTCATTTTTAAATAAAAACTTAGGTGCCCTTTGACCTATATTGCGTTTTCAAGAAATTTAAGAAAATAATTTATTTACTAAATATATCCTGTTAATAACATTACCACTTAGAGATTGAAATCTCTACAATGTTATCGTCACAAATCAATTAACTATCACTGACCACTTTACCATTTATAATTAAATAGTATATAAAATATCACTGTATTTCATCATCCGTTCATCATATAATGCAAAGAGTGATTATATTCAGACAGAATATTTTTTTTGTACGGGAAAGTATAATATTAAACTCGCGTAAAAAGTATATTTGCTTGTTTATACCGGGTCATTCCAACTTATCGCTCACGCCTATATTTATGTACTTAAAAATGCAAAATTGTCTTTACAGTCCGCATTACAGGGGATAGAGCGTTTCACTTTTATATTTCATTTTGGCGTCACAGCTGCCTTTTTTATTATACTATGTGACGGTACGAACATGTCGTGCGCCTGGTGGTAAGCGACACGCCTGTCCATATTAGTTACAGTGCCACTCAAAGCTATAAATCACAAAGATTAAATGGTCGCTGCCACTGCGCCCGTCAGTCATATTGATACGTAAGTTGACAAGTCCCATGTGCTTGTAATTTCATAAGCACCCTTTGCACTCAAACACGTAAACAGGGGATCTACTCTCGTTCTCGTTCGACATACCGTCTGAAACGTCAAGTATGACGTCATGCGTCTTTTAATTTGTTTGATCGAGTATTACTTATTTGACAGTAATTGTTTCGGACATATGTCCGACGGAGAACGGTAATAGACCCCCGGTGCCTCTGTCACGATTTCTGTGACAGTTGTGGCTAGCGACCGCATAAATTACTTCACAATTTGTATGGCAAATTATACGGCGCCTCTAGCGTTCACAAGAAAAAACTACATTTTGTTATAATTTTAAGCAGTCGCTAGCGATGACAGCCATAGACAGGTCTTGTATATTGTAATAAAGATAATTATCAAATAAAACGGCTAGCTAACCTAAGTATTATTTAATGAGAAGGTATGTACCTATTGTATATGTATTTATGTACAAACCGGTGATCACATTTTAAGCAGCACATTTTATCTAAAACCGGTTCTCCGTCTTTTCCGATGTCATTTCGAGCATGCTGGAGACTTTAGTCGTGACACTGACTTTACTTACTGTTACAGTGGTTGTACACGGCCACTATAAGCAGTGTGTTTGCATCGATATAGAAGCGACGCAAACACGTTGCACGTTTTTAATTCAACATAAGTAACTGCAATCAATGTACTACAAACGCGTGTTTGTATCACCGCTAGAAGTCAATAATGTGCAACCGCTCTTATATATAACAACAAATTATTCATGCATATCAACATGAATTAGTACACATCTATCGACTGGTAATTGCCTAGATCGGTTGAAGCAATGCTGCAGGTAGCACTGTCAACAAACAACCACTACGCTTGAGAATTTCAATTCTGTGCCGCTTGCGATAAGAATGGTTTAAAGTCCACAGTATATAAATTTTATGTATTATTTACGTACGTATGGAACACGTTAGTCACATTACCGTTTGTTTGCATTAGCCGTATTCATGTAATATATTTTATTAAATTAAATACTTAAAATAAATAATTTACTTTGCAGGAAATTATTATATATCTACAAGTAACGATTGCAATAAAAATAATGAAAAAACAAAACAGGTTGGTATTACAGTTTAAACACTTTAGTAAAACCATGAACTCCAGAGGGAAACTGAGTCACTCCCTAGTAAATCCTACACTATGTCCATTGTGCTTACGTGTGCTATAGTGTCAAAACAAAACACTGCAAATTACAGTACAGTGCTTTTTTAAATTTCATAACAACAACAACGTTTATGCAATAGAAGTAGCTAATTTTGTACAGTTAAAGAGATTAGATAAAATGTGCGAAGTAAGTTATGTGAAATCACCTGAAAAGATATACAAAAAAGCGAAAAAATATTATTGCAGCTTTTTCTCAAAATGCTGTCTTTGGTATTAAGTACAGTGTATTGGTTTAGTGTCTTCCCTGATATTTTCAACTCTAGATTGCTTAACTTAGTCTCTCACAGGCTTAAGATTAAAAGAATAAATTGAATATTCTTACAGCAGGATTAAATTGGAATAACGTTTTTATTTCTTCTTACCCACTGAGTTTTTTTAATGTATATTATATATACATGTACGACGTGGATAACTACGTTTATCTACTTCAAAGACACGCGGCGGTCATATTCAGTACAATAATCCTAATCAGATGTAAAAAATTTCAAAATAAGAATTAGTTTTTTAAGAAGGAAAATATTTTAAAGGTGTAAGTGTATACTTATATATAAGTAGTATTTTTTTGCTTCTAGAAAGTCATTGATTTGTATTATATAAGCAGGTACTCAAGTACACGTACTGATAGTATATCTTCGAACGATAAAGTGTGGCAGAATTTAAAACAAAATTGCTTAATTATCACCGAAACCTTAACGATTGACTGATAATTCAGAATTACAACAATTTGCAATCTTCTACAGGTATACTTAAATTTAATAAACACATATTATTAAGTACTTACGTAACTAGCTTACGTAACCTTTCGCCACAGGTGACTTGCCTGCTAAACAACACATTTTATTATGTATTTTCGGTGTGAGCCAGCAACCAAGGTCAAATCAAAATATTCGTAAGTAGGTATTAAATGAAAATGTAATTGTTATTTTCTAAAGACGACATAGATAGCACATTGGAATATTTTACTATGTAAGTGGAAGTAACAAATCATATTGATTCTATTTATACCATGTTAGATTTGAGCGTAATCATCTTAGTTCCATTTTCCTGCTCGCATAGTGAAGGTACTCCATATTCTTGATAAAAAACAATATAAGTATTTATATATATTCTTAGTAGCAGTAGAACACCTTGTGAAAGAGTTCGTCCAAGGAAGTACTGCTACCGTGCCACCACCTAGTAGTAATATGAAGCACGACTATGTTCCGGTTTATAAGAGTATGGGTGCTGGTGAAATGACCGGCACATGGGACTAGTCAACTTATGTCTCAGGGTGACGGGTGCAGTGGCAGTGCCCATAAGATCTTTGCAATTTAAAGCTCCGGATGGCACTACAACTGTTTTGGATAGCCATGCTTACCACCACCGTACTTACCAGCACGACTTTTTCGTCCCGTCACTTGATATTATAAAAAATAAAGGGTCACGTCTAGGTTGTCTTCTGATCTTCCTCACTGTGCACTGTACATTTTTTTAGTGTATTAAAACCTTTTTTTTTTATCACATTGTATAAGTAATTAAATAAAATATCACGTAATACTAATACTGGCAATATGTATTATTATTACAAGTTTCGGGTAGAAATATGGTCAAAACCTGTAAATATGGAAAATAAAAGTCACTTTCTTTTATTCTAAATATCATTATTTATGTAAAAAACAAATTATAAGAACGTCAATTATTATTATAGTAATCAAAAATATGTTTTACATATTAATCCGGGCCCTACTTACTACCAGGAAATTGTAAGTATAATAATCATAAATTGGTGTTCAATTTTCTTACTAAGAACTTAAAAAAGCAGTTATTTGCATGATTTACCTATGTAAAAACAAATCGTCTTGGTACCTGGTCACATACGTGCACTCGGTCATCCACTTATGGAAATTAAAGTTCTATACACCTCTGTTAGTTATTTACATACTTTACATGAATTAGTTCCACATTTGGGTAATTTTCAAGTTAGTTTATTTAATTTCGGTGGAAATTTTTATTATTTAAGTGTGTGAATTTTATAATATTAAAATTACTTTATGAAAATAATGTAGAACATTTAAATAAAAATTACCACCATTATTATATTTTAATTGCCTCCGCGGCTGAACGGTAGCCATGCTGGACTGCCACGCAGAGGTCTTAGGTTCGACTCCTAGGCCGGGAGAAATATGTGTATGGACTATATTTATTTCTCTCGTGATTTTGATTGTAATTTGTGCTTGCCTATGTGTGGTCCATGACACTCGCGACACAGGTTTTTCCCTAGTGCGGGGCTATGAGTGTGTTGCGTTATTATTAGGTGGGGAAAACTAACCTGAAAATTACCCTTTAAACATCTGACTCAAAAGAGTTTTAGACGAATAAAGAGGCCTTTTTGACTATTCATCACAGTTTTATTAGTGTTTAATCATTTTATACAACACCTACTACCAAATGGTCAGTGATAATGCTAAGCATGGTTGTTGAAATACTCGTTTAAATACAGGTATAGTCGTGGTTTGACCTTCAAATAGCGGCCGTAGCTTTGAATCCAGGGTAGCACCTCTGAGTAGCGAAATTTAATTTGAAATTTGTCATGAATTTTTAGGTAAACGATAAAACATCGTGATGCAAGTAAAGGGACGTATAAATGGGTTGATGATGATAAACAGGTAGGGTCGAACAATGCGACGAGCATTACGACATCGAGCTGCTTAAGTATTGGAAACAATTATATATTGACTCTTCTACGTATGCACGTTTTGCTCATGCAACTTGCATTAAGCTGACATATGCACCATGTTCAAAATTAATTTGCCGCACAATTCATTTGTTTGTTGTAACGAATAGAACTTTCCACATCCAACTTCCATTCCGCCAATGTATTTGTAAATTTAGTGAAGTGCGTCCACTACTTATACAGTAAATATGTACATAGCAGCATTATTTACCTGGGCGTTGATGGCAGCTACGAGAGCTCAGAAAATTATGCCATCTTGCTTAGAACTATGTGATTCGTGAGTAATGTCTGGAAATATTCGTTGGCTTGTTTAGTTATACTTGAATTAGTGTGATAGATAGGCTAAATTGAACCATTATTACGCGATTAAAGAACTGAATCTACATGACGTAACATTACATTGTGTTATATCACGGTTCGGCCGAATGTGTTTTTGTATCCTCACACAAGCGTAACTCACTATTTATCATTATATCATCTTGCGCGATTATTATTAGATAGATTTTTAATACAACTAGAGCAGAAAACTAAACAAAACATCTAAAAAACAGACTTATAGAGAAAAATACCTACAAACTTTAACTCTAGAATGCCAATGGTTTATCCATGCAAAATTAAATAGAAAATGGCGGCAGTTGCTTAGAGGAAGGAAAAAAAAGAATTACCTACATTCTATAGATGCGGCTTTTTATTTTTCTTTCTTGAATTGAAAACTTGCAACAAAGGTAACGTATAAAAGATAACGTATAAATTTTTATACGGTCACAGACTGTGCTAAAATGAAGAATAAAAATTATAAAATATTAAATAATTAGTAGTTTTTTAATGTTTAATAGTTTTAGGCGTTACTTTATGGAAATTCATTTTAATAAACTGGACGTAAATTACTTTACTGATCTGCGAACCCAGTTTCCAAAATGCCCAAAGTTCAACGATCACAATATTATATACACAACTTTGACAAATTTCACAAATTCATTTTTATCGTAAGTCGTATACTTTTTTTTTTAACGCACACATTAGGGAAACTATCAATTACACGAAGAAATAAAAGTAAGCCATACCAATATTTCGAATCGAACCCGAGACCTCTGCGTGGCAGTCCAGCATGGTAACTGTTCGGCCACGGAGATAGTAAAATATTATACCCAATTATAATTATAACGTTACTAAAATATACCAATGACTTTGAAATGGTAGTTCATTTGTGCTCACTCACAGACGGAGGATTTCGACAGTGATATGTTTATTTCCTTAGTTACAAGTAGATAAAGTCATCAATCGGAAGCATAAAAGCTCTGAATACAGTGATGATACAAGTAAAAGTAACATTCTGCGCTTCCATTTCGGCATCAACAAATACATAATTTATACACTGATCTCAGATTAGATGCGCGCCAATAGCTACTAATGCTAACCATTCAGTGCCGGTATCGCCGTCGCGCATGCGGGCTGGTAGCAGTCTAGCTAAATCACCAACATACAAAAAATAAGAAAAATTAAAAAAAATGTTTGTACCTTTTATATGCCTTCTTATCAGTAATAACTGTCATGCACTGCGGTGCGTGTTTATATCACCATTTATGAGCAAATGTGATAAAAATGTGAATTAATTATTGATTTTGTATGTTAAAACCACCAGATTTTTTAAGTTAATACCTAGTTACCTGTATTTACGCTTACACATTTTTTTTTCCGTGTTCACAGCGTGAACTCAAGACCGATTGCTTGCAATTGTGAGGGGCCGGTGCAACATATTGATGTACGAGTAAGTTCCTCATATAAAATTGGAGATAAAGGTATTCTATCTACCTATCTACCTGTAGATTCAACTCCCAACCAGAATATAATAATCCCTTTATCCGAATTAAATTTCAATGTGCAAAATCCAAATAAACGGAGTTTAAGTCTACAATTGTATAGGAAATATGCTGACTTATCTATGCTAAAAAACAATAACAATAGAAACAAAAAACACGTTCAAAGTGACGAGGACGTGCAAACGACGTCGAGGAAACCCCTTTATATTGACATTCAAATTAACAAAACGGAGACTTCAGCGACTTTTTCTAGTGAAGCTAATGCTGATACAATTCAACAAGGAAACAATAAATATTTAGAAGAATGCTTAGATATACACATCGTACTTCACTCAAGAAGAAATCAAACGATTCCGAAACTAAGAGGAAATTGGGGAGCTGAAAAATTTGATAAATATAACATCTTATCAGACTTTGACCTATTAAAAGAGAGTGATGCTAAATGTGCTCATCTAAACGATATTGTAAAACAAAGCATAAACGAAATCAAACAATCATTTACAACAAAATTAGATGGTACTAAACTCCATGCACAAAATAGTGTCAATCGCCACTCATATAGAAACGTTTCCTCTGTTCTACCAGATAAGACGGTACACATAAAATCTACCTCTACAAGAAACTTTATAAACATTAACAATAGTAGTACATCAAAACCAGCTGTGACTAATGACGAATATATCAGCTCAAATGAACAGAAACATAATATTTCTAAAATTATAGATAACGCGCGTCCATTTGTCGACTTGTTCAGTGGAGTCGAAGCTAATGGCACTGAAACTATAACAGGTAACTTAAAAAAAGTTACAATGGTATCAGTGTCCACACGATCGGTAGGCGATGCCAGTACAAAGAAAAGTCAATTAATAACGAATAAAAAGAAAAGTATTCATAAAGAAATTAATAATGGTATTGTTAATCCTATTCATAAAACATCAACTAATGAATTGACAAGCATGGCAACCGATATACCAATCAACCCAAATTATGAGAGTACACCGTTGAACGATTCGGAAAATACAGACAACGATGATAACGACTTCCGAAGTGAAACTTCAGAGCTTAAAGTTAGCACTGAAGTCGTCAATAATACGGCAATTCAAAAGACAACAGGAACAAACTGCACTACCTCCAATAAGTGTCTCGCGTTCACCAAAAAAGGATTTCCGGAGATTGACTTCCGAAATATTGTCGATGCCGTATCCACGGATAATCAATTTGTAGTAGACGTATATGCAAGTACTCCATCCATGATTCCAGCAAATACGGCTGCTAACTCAGCTGAAAACATCATAGGTATATCTGTTGATACTACAACTTATGCTTACGAAACTACATCAGAAGTAAATGTTAATGTAAATAGAGATAATAGTACTTCTAAAACATCAGAACCAGGTTTAGTGAAAAATGCATCTATAACTGGAAGTATTTATTTTAATTACAGAAATCAAAATGTGCCTGCACGATTTATACAAGATCCTGCAGGACATGTTAGCATTAGTATTGACGCAATTACGCTGTGTGATAAGTTAAACTTTGCTAATAATGGGTCCCTTTTGATAGGTGTGATGTGTAAATGCGTTTAGACTAAAACTTGTGCACAGGTAGATGTGTTATAGGTTGATAAGTTTGATTATGATCCACCAACTAGGAAATTCGTTACACTAACAAAGTAATGTCACTTGTTCTATAAATGGCGTAACCTAAAAATTTATATAGCTTTTAGTTGTATGTAATAAACAATTTATTCATTAAATATGTGGTAAGTAGGTACATATACTTGTTTTAAAAAGATGTTCTACTGCTTTGTCTTCACATTAATTGTCTTACGTAATTCAGTAACTCAGCTTTCAAAAGGGATATTCACTATACTAATCGATAAAACCTTGATAAAACATTCACACATAAATATAAAGTTGGCCGATGAGAAAGAGAGCTCCAGATGTAGAGTAGTAAACTAGAAATAGTCGTCTTCAAAAAATGCCTCATATCAGTTATTTATAACATATGATGGATAGGTTTATAATATAATTTATTTGCATTCCACAATGGTGTATAAGGAGTTACATAATAAAATAATAACATCATGGACCGTTTCTGTCACAGAAAAGTAGAAGAAGAGAAGAGAGTAAGAGTAGGCTGTTTTCTAGGTCCTATTTATTACCAATAAGCTTGAGGTATTTGCGGACACGGAAGATGCTATGAAATAAATTTTGAAAATAAAGCTTTTGTGTAATTATAGCATTATGTTCATTAAATTATGGCATAAAGTTGTATTTTTAGTGTTCTGTATTAAAATTATAAAATATATAAGTAAAATAATTTAAAATAAGTTTTATTCAAGTAAGAATAGAGTGATTAATTAAACATATTGCACATCGAATGTAAACTAGATACATACTTAGTTGTGTGTCAGTGAATGTTTACAAAAAGTAAGTGGTACGAATTTAAATTGTGTGTCGTGTATAGTTGTATTACAAGACCCATACAAGAACCATTTTCGGGGATTTTGTGCCCCCTATAACTCTGAATCTGAAAATGAATTTGACGTACACGCTTATTAATGTTTGTTGAGCCCGCAGCAAGTGCCTGGAACCCGATATTTTTATATGTATTTTATTTTTATGGACACACACACACTCACAGGCGCACGCGTTCACGCACGCTTATACCTACACATACACGCACGCACGCACGCGCACTCACACACACACACACACACACACACACACACACACACGCACACACACACGCACGCACGCACGCACGCGCACAAGCACGCACACACACACACACACACACACACACACACACACACACACACACAC
>NW_020653200.1:3018604-3019056 GCF_003589595.1 Hyposmocoma kahamanoa
ACACACACACACACACACACACACACACACACACACACACACACACAGACAACCAAAAATAAATATAGACCATACAAATATTTCTCCTGGCCCGGGAATCACACCCGGGACCTCTGCGTGGCTGTCCAACATGATAAACATTCGGCCACAGAGGCAGTTTTATATCATTTCATTAGTTCAAATTTCATATTAACACCCATCAAAAATGTGATAAACAAAATCCTAGACTTTCATGTGATTAAGTAACCTTAAGTTTGCCATAAGTTAGGTCTTTGAATATAAATGGGTACATTAGGCAATTGCATGCTGAAATAAGGAATCATTATATTACGTGTTTTCAGTATATTCAGTATATTCAGTATTTTCAGTATTTTCAGTTTTTTCAGTTTTTTCAATATTTTCAGCATTTTCAGTATTTTCAGTATTTTCAGTATTTTCAGTATTTTCAGTAT
>NW_020653200.1:3019066-3027202 GCF_003589595.1 Hyposmocoma kahamanoa
TATTTTCAGTATTTTCAGTATTTTCAGTATTTTCAGTATTTTCAGTAGTTTCAGTATTTTCAATATTTTCAGTATGTTCAGTATTTATTTAGTTTACCTGGCACTATTTATTTACATTAAAACCCATAATTTTGCAATTTATAGTAAAAAATTCACAATGATTGATACAAATCATAACAATACAGTGGAACTAGATAATATTTCTGTGGCGTCAGCATTGACTTACAAATAAATGGACGACGGGTCTAATACAAAAACCACGAAATAAATGTCCCAAGTCAACCTATTCGAAATTTAAATTGTTATGTCATCGCAGTATCGCGCTGTCCGTAGAACAAATGAAGACTAAAGCGGAGTGTCGCGCTCTGTATACGATTTTAGCGCCTTACAAGTGCGGACACTTTTTAGCGCGGACCCGACGTCCATATAATTGTAAGTCAATGGGCGTCAGCCTATTATTGTGATACCACGATATGCTACTTACATTTGCTAAACACTGTTAATTCGTTTAATATACTCACCCAAAATATTCGAATTATTCATAAAAACTTTAATAGCTTATTAGCACAATTGACTACATTAACGATTAATATTGACGTTGTAATTTTGACTGAATGCTGGCTGAAAAACCTCAAACTTAGACCCCAACTAACAACTAACTATACAATTATATTGCATTTTCTAAAAAGTAAGCATCTTATTAAAGTGACGGTATTGTTATATACGTCAAAAAACACATTAAGTGTTCAGTTACGGAGCCAAAACCGATAAGAGCTAGTTACCACTTACTAAAACTTGAACCAGATACTCACATTCTAGCAATTTATAGATTATACTAAACACAGACACATTTCTAAACACAATATGCATCCGTATTTGTAATTGACTCCACGGTAACGGACCACGCTCTAGTGTTGTTAAATCTTCCTCTGACCAAATTTAAACAAGGTTTAGTAAATTATGTCAAAAAAACTGATTTCAATGCGGCTATTAGATACCTCCAATCGGTTGACTTTTCTTCTATAACGCCTACCTCTTCACTTTTTGTTCAAAAACTATCGTTTGCAATAATGTCTAATACCAAGCCATACAAAGTACCTAACAGTAGGAAAATTCTCTACTTCGCTGTATTCGTCATAGGGATAGGTTTCATAGAAATTTAAAAAAGATAAATAATGAAATCATTCAAATTACTTACTAGGCGACACCGTAACTTTAGCAATTTCTTGTTGCGAAACCTAAAGAGAAACTATGAAAAGTCTTTATTGCAATTTTCGAACACAAATAAGGACACGTTGAATGCAATCAAATCGATACTTGATATCTCGAAACCAAAAACCTCTGCTAATTATTTATTACGCTAATTAATGGTAAAAATGTTCAGGATATTAATAGATTTTTTTCTAATATAGGTAAGAAGCTAGCTGATATGATAATTTCTTCAAATTGTAATAACAAAAATGAATACAGGATTTTAAAGTTCCCTTTGTCACTGTGTAGACTCCAATCCGACAGGAGCCCCTTCTCACGTGTGCGAAGGGTGAAGGTGATGCGGTATGAACTTTTGTTATTGACATTAGGAGACATATAGGAGGCTTTTAGTTGAATTGACAGTAATGATAAGAAAAATTGAAACACATTTTGTATTCCCAAGAAAACATATTTGTTTGTAATAAATTGGAAAGTTGCGGTATGTTTTCGACGTGTTAGTTATTAGAGTTTATCCTCGATGGGAATTTTATATTTTTTTCTTTTCTTAGAATTAGGGTGACGTGGAACCGGCTCCCATGAATGAGAAATTGCCCATTTTTTTAATTTTTATTTCTTACTGTGACGTAGTAGTCTTTTTATGTGTAACACAGACTAAGTAAGCAAACAATCATATCATATTAAATAAATAATGCTTATCATTCATATAATAACATAAAAGTTATTGAAAGCGACACATTTTTGGAGGTTATCTGAAAATGACTCTTTTGCACGCTAGAGTGGAAAATGTTTTTGAAATTCGAACTCGACGATGGACTGTGGTGCATCCAATGCACCTAACTTTTTGTTCCGATAAAAAAAAATATGACGCGTTCAACTACGCGATTTGTCGTACATTATTAAATTTATGTTATAGAAATCCGTTGGTATAACTATACCAACGGGTTATATTCTTATTATTGTTGACATTAAATTGACAACGATAAATAATTTTGTTTATTAAAAGTGATTTGTTGTAGTTCAAATGTTTTTCTTTCATCTACCATTTTTCTCGCTATAGCGAAGTGAAAAGTTGTGCGTTTCTCTCGGTAGCAAAGTTGTTTTGCGTCTCGTGTGATCTCGTGGCTTGAAACCCTCGCTGAGCTCAGGATTCTATCTTAGTAACCTTCGCTTGCTCAGGGTTCAATACAAGCATTCGCGTCAAACAATATGAATTTGTGTACATAGAACAGGGACATCTTAGTTTGAGGTAATGAGTGTGGTAGTCTAAAAAAGGTTTTAATGTATTTCATTTACGCACGGATAAAAAAAACAATTGAAGGGTCTTTCACACGTTTTTCAAGGATTGTGAATCTTCTTTGACGTGCACGTTTTATCACGATGTTTTTTCCCCGAAAAGCTCATAGTAAATTTCAAATTAAATTTACATTAATTCCGAGAAACTCAGAGGTGAGAGCCCGGATTAGATTCGAACCCACTGATTCTCCTTGAGAGACAGTATGTACACGTAACAAAAAGATGAATAAAACTTGTAAACAAACTAACTAACTTGACTTAAACTGCAAATCCCTTTGCACACAATACGGCGGAGTAGCAATTCCCGAATAGACGTGACGTAACTTTTCAAATGTTGCTCAGCCCAGTTGAATTCTACGTGTGATCAGAACAAGAGTGCGTGACATAAACTGGAAGATAACCGGTTGACTGCCCCAACGAAGGCCATATTAACGGTCAATGAACTGTCGTTTTCGTTTAGGTACGCAATAGCAAGTCGCTGTTAGCAGTATTCTCGATAATTTAAAGGATTGTGGACTAATAATATAATCTTTTTGAAGTGAAAATGAAAACGTAAGAAGACTACTACTTCATAAATCTGAGGAAGAATCCAGTGGGTTGCTTAATTAATATCAACATTGAGAGGTATAATTGCGAGGGTGGGGTGGACGCGGACATTACAAAATCTCCTTTTGTCAATGGAGAATGATGATCGTTGCTCTGACGTTCTCAATTTTGCGCAGGCCGTCCTTCGCAAGATTAGAGATTAGACTAATGCTAACATAGATATGATATATCGGCCAGCGGTGCGTGGTCAGGTTTAGACTACGGGGTGTGCTTATGCTCTTCGGTGCCACAGCGTTTAGTACTAAGGGCGCCTGATGAAGGAGTTCCAGGTTCAATGCCCGATTTGAGCCAGTTTATGAAACAAACATTTTTAAGTTGGTTCTCGTCAGGGTTTTCGGGGTATTATGAGTATTCTGAGATATACTATAAAGGGTATTCCGAGATGACAAGTGGCAGAATACCAGTGTCGTACCGCGGCATTTATGCCGAACCAGCGCATTTCAAAACCCTCCTTGACCTACAAAACTATCTAGTTTAATTAGTAGTATATAGAATTGTAAGTTCCTCTCTATTATTTGTTATTTTTAAGTGGTTTAATATAATAATGAATAGTGTTAGTTTGAGCTGATTTTAGTAAATAAGTTGTCATGGAAGTGAATGAAGTTTCATTCACGATCAAATGCTTCCAGGCAATTAGGCATAGAAAGAACTATTCAGAGACGATCATTCCTAGACGTGTCAGTACAGGAGAAAAACCAGGTGCTTAAGTGCCGAAGTACTTTTGCTCATCTTGTTTCACAGCCAGCGCGTAGTACCTACCGTACATGGAGTAACTATATTGAGTTCTATCAAGGTTCTTTACGTAAATTATTATTTTTTTGTAGTACGTACATTAAACAATTACCTTCAAGACAGGTTACTGCGGGCCGAGTCGAGTTAATTTTTATGTTCTGCACGTCTGTACAGTATACCTACATAAGGAATATTTACGTAAGCACTTCTTGGGATATAAATGAGGCGTGTACCTACGTTCAGTAAATATAAAGAAATAAAGATAAGAATAAATCTTCATCTTTTTTTATGATGTCTAGTGAAAAGACGAACAAGTCGTGCGCCTGGTGGTAATCAAGCGACGCGCCTGTCCATAACAGTTGCAGTGCCATTCAGAGCTTTAATCACAAATATCTGTGGGACTTTACACACCCGTTACCCTGAGACGGAAGTTGAAAAGTGCCTATCCTAATACAAAAATAATTATAAAACAGAAACTATAACTAAAAATAATCTAGGATGATTCCTGTGACAGTTCACAAAAATCTACACAATATATGTAACATAATTTCACCGTTACTGTAACCCTTCAAAACCGTAACACAGTAATGCAATACATTACGTTTGGCGACAGAAATTAGTAATGTGGCAGTGTTTCCTTGAATGAACTCTTTCACAAGTAACTTTACAGCTATTATCATCATTTTTATTCATCATTGCTCATATTCTTAATCTTCTCTATGGGATCTTATTCATTCTTCACACATAAGAGCGATTTGAATTCGCCCATCAACTTCAGCACTCATCTGCTACTCACTTCTTCTTCATCTTCAACATAAGATGCCATTACATACGTCCTAATACTACGACAAGTTCTTTACCTTGTGTGCACACGACACGAAGTTCATCGCGCGGCCGCCGCGCGGCGCCCACGGGGGGCCCAAATTGATAATTCTTGGACACGGGAATAACACGGGGAGTATCGAGCTAATTTTTATATGATAGATGATATCATTCCTAACAACTTTTATTCTTGTATAATTTCTTGAAAAGTTGATAGTTTCGGAGAAAAAAAACTGTTTTTTTTTGTATCACAAAATATACGAAAATGTAATGTGCGTGGGTTACTTACAGTATAGTTCCAATCATTTTCTATGTAGGAAAAAAAATCTTATGTAATTTCTTGAAAAGCTGATTGTTTCAGAGAAAAAATTTTTAGTTTTTTTTTTTTCGAAAAATAAACATTTTGTTTTTACCTCGAAATGTAGGAAAATGTAATGTGTGTGGTTTATTTGCAATATAGGTCCAACCACTGTTCAGGCTATTCTTTTTTTTATAATATCAACTAACAGGACGAACAGATCGTGCGCCTAATGGTAAGCTACACGCCCGTCCATAACAATTGCAGTGCCACTCAGAGCTTTAAATCGCAAAAAACTGAAGGGCACTGCCATTGCCCCCGTCACCCTGAGACATAAGTTGACATGTCCCATGTGCCTGTAATTTCACCAGCACCCTTACCCTTCAAAACCAGAACACAGCAATGCTGACGTTACTGCCAGGCGGCAGAAATAGGTTTTCGTTTGTGGAACGCTTTACCTTTGTCTATTCAACAAGCGAAAATATTGAATATTTAAAAAAAATATATAAAAGAACACTACCTAAGTTTAGTGTGACTTGAACCGCTCATGTATTTTTATGTTTTAGAAATTTTATTTTTATAGGTGTAGGAATATGTAGTTTATGATATTCATATAATATATGTTTTGGGTTTTTAACTTATAAACTGTGTATATTTATTTATCGATTTTCTATCTATTGATTAGTAATTCTTCATACACCGCCGTCTCTTTCCTGTGAGTTACATAATTACTTCCATCCAATGGTTGTCTGGCAGAAATCGCTTAAAGCGATAAGAGTGCCCATTGTACAACCGCAATATTTTTAATTTAATTGTATTGTATTTGTTTGCTTTTTTGGTGTACAATAAAGAATTTTTGTATTGTATTATTTATTTATTCATTAGTAATAACAGAAAAATACGAGATATTCAAAGTAAATGTACCTATATCGTTCTTGGCCATAAATGATTAATCACGCCCATAAGCTAGTAAAAGAATAACCTAAAAGATTGCAATCTTAAAAGATCTTGCATTATGGCATTTCGTTAATTAGAACCCACTATAGCACAGTTGTGAATGCGTCTGTTACGTACACCGTAGAGTCAAGAGCAAAGTCGCTGAGGCGGTTTTATGTTGTACGAATTAATTATGAATTTACCGCCTATAGCAGCAATCGCCGCGGCGATGTGACGACACTTCCTAGAAAATATTTTCTACACGTATAACCAAACGATGGCGCTACGCCCTATTCTGGAATTTTCTCAGATTTAGTAGTTACGTCGACTCGTGCATGCCTTTGAATATATTAAATACATTAAAAAGAAAAACAAAGATCATCTTGCTGTCACGGAAGAATTAGGTGGTCTGTGATCGCTGTAGAGCACAAGGCGATTAAAGAGCACGAAATATCTAACTGAACATAGGAACAAATAAATGCTCGAGTTCTAAAAATATTCAGCGTTTTTGAACTGGCAACATCATTGAATATATTACGTTTCTCTATCTTACAGAACGCACCTGTTTTTTGAAACCTAGAAATCGCTTAGTCTTTCATCAAACGATAAAATGTACCTGTTATAGTAGTAAGTACATAGATATCGTTGTTATGAGTATATAAGAAAAAGTAAATCACTAAATATTCTTATTATTTAAACATTTCTTAAATTTAAAAATCATAGATCTACCTGATTTGTCATAAAAATCAAGTTTTAAAATTAAATTGCTATTTAAATATTTAAAATGATTTTACTTCGTTGAACAATTTTTTATTTCATTTATTGTACAACAAAACTCCTTAGGTACGCCATTGTTTTTTTTTTTACCATAGTCCGTTACCATTATTACGCTTTGTTTACGTATGAACATTATTTTGAATAAAATCATTTGTAACTGGTTTTCTTTTTCTTTCCTGACAATATGCACTTTTCCAAATTAGGGAAATTGTTTAGTTTTCTGGTACACTTTTACATTCTTTGTTTAGTTTTCATGTACAATTTTATACGGGGTCGCCTAATCACTTGATGTAATTGCGCCTTTAGAGTTAAATAATGGTAGTGGAAGAGTTAGTGTGAGGCCAGACGAGTGTAATTTTGTGTTGTGAGTTGCGTTTTGTGAGTTGCGCACTTTGCGCTGCATTCGGTTCCATATAAAAGTAGAGGAAAAGGTTGTAATGTGGCCCCCTACTTTGTTTTATTGGTCTAATTTAAACTACACTAAATACAAATACTTGACGTAGAAATCATGTATATACGTTACAGTGAACTACCTCCGTGGCCGAACGGTTACCATGCCGGACTGCCACGCAGAGGTCCCAGGTTCGATTCCCGGGCCGGGAGAAATGTTTGTATGGCTTACATTTATTTCTCTCGTGAATTTGGGTGTAATTTGTGGTTGTCTATGTGTGTGTCCATGGCACCCGCGACACAGGGTTTCCCTAGTGCGGGGCTATGTTGAGTGTGTGCGTTATTTATTTATTCATTTACCTATGCACACTTTACAATAGAATAAATAAAATAACCGTAGGATAATTAAAAATACCTATGTGTATTTAAAAAATAATCAAATTTCTTAACTTGAGATGAAGGGAGGGATATATGGCACCCGGGGGGGGTCATATTAAATGTACTGACCTTAATTAAAAATCTGTCTGCAAATGTAATAAAATCGCAGATGTAATATTCGCCTTCAGGACCTGCACATGCTGTATGAGCCCATAAGTTGCAACTCCACTCCACACTCCACAAAATCCACTCCTCTCCACGTCTGTCGTTAAAATGCCAACCCCCGTAGCATATCTTACGCATGATAGTCGCGACGCGCGCGGTAAAATTGAAATAAGTGCGCGCTATTGGCTATGACCTTTTGGTATGACCTTTTAGTAGCAGTAGAGCTCCTTGTGAAAGAGCTCGTCCAGGGAAGTACTGCCACCTTACCTATTTCTGCCGCCAAGCAGTAATGGTCACATTACTGTGTTCCGGTTGTGAAGGGTAAGGGTGCTGGTGAAATTACAGGCACATGAGACTTGTCAACTTATGTCTCAGGGTGACGGGCGCAGTGGCAGTGCCCCCAAGATCTTTGTAATTTAAAGCTCTTGGTGGCACTGCAACTGTTATGGGCAGGCGTGTAGCTTACCATCAGGCACACGACTTGTTCGTCCCGTTACTTAATGTCATAAAAAAAAAAAAAAAAAAAC
>NW_020653200.1:3027302-3077796 GCF_003589595.1 Hyposmocoma kahamanoa
GCTCAAGTCAGGATTTGAGCAGACTTGAGTATGATTTCTAGCACTGGAAATACGACCCTAATGGCAAGGACTGAGAGTCGTATTCCAGAACTCTACTCAATGCTCAAGTCAGGATTTGAGCAGACTTGAGTATGATTTCAAGCACTGGAAATACGACCCTAATGGCAAGGACTTGAGTATGATTTCTAGTGCTTTAAATCATACTCAAATCCTGACTTGAGCATTGAGTAGAGTTCTGGAATACGACCCTAAGACGTGGTCACTTGCTATGAGCCTCATAAAAAAGCTCAAAGCCACTCAACGAGCTATGGAGCGAGCAATGCTCGGCATTTCTCTGCGTGATCGAATCAGAAATGAAGAGAACCGTAGAAGAACGAAAGTCACCGACATACGGCGACCACGAACCGGGAGGCGTTCAGAGACGGCTCCCTACTAGATGGATGGATGACCTGGCTTACCAGGTCCTTAGGCGGCGGGTAACCGATGGCGTCGCGTTCGATCGGCTGGTCTGGAAATCTTTGGTGGAGGCCTATGTTCAGCAGTGGACGTCTTCCGGCTGACATGATGATGATGATAATATTGGCTATGTAAATTAGATCTGATTGAGACAGCCAATAGCGATAGCCAATAGCAATAAAATTATTTCAAATTTATCGCGCGCGTGTTGCGACTATCATGCGTAACCATGCTACGGGGGCTGGTATCGCAAAATATGCAGTTAGTATCTGAGCCTTCAGGTATCTTATTTGGGTAGACGTCGTCGTCATATTCAGAGTCCGTTTCTATAATAGTTTCACTTTCAGAGCTACTGCTGGGTGTGACGTCTCTCTAGCGTCTATTAGCCCTGCTGTCACTAACCCCTCCAACTTGACTATCGAGATCGCGTCTCCGTCCACATCCGCGTCCTCGACCACGTCCACGCCCACCACGCCCTCAAGTTTCTGCGAACCGCAAAGATTCAGTTAATTGATTTTTGTAAGGTGACGACGTAATTACTTTTGCTGTTGTAGCCTTTCTTCCACGATTAGAAGTCCTAAAGTTGGCCCTGGGAATAGGCTGAATGTTCTGGTAGAACCAAACCTCTCTGCGGCTCTTGTACCGATGTACTATAACTCCTGGGGCAATTTGGCTAACAACAGCATGACCATCTGGAGTGCAAGAAGGCTGAACACAATTGGAAATTCAAAATAAAAATCTAATTAAATGTTACATAGGTCGTACATGTTATATGACCCCCGGGGCCATAATACAAAACAACGTGACCCCTACCTAATTACAAAAAACACAAAATATAAAATCAAACTACATTACATGTATTTATCATGATATTTTGTATAATTCCGAAATCCTTCCTAATCCTTCAAAATCCGGTAGATGAACGTTTAGTTCACTGAATGTCCAAACCTTCAAACCTGTAACTCACTTTTTCCATAAAAACTGCATAAAATACCGAGCGGCGAAAAATATTTCTAAATTTGCAGGTTATTACTTGTTTGAATAATTGACAAACGAAGCGCCATCTTTGGAATTTCGTCGGTTATCTATCAAAACTGTCACTGAAGCTTCGCATTGCGCCAAATATGTACTAGATAGCGCTTATCTAAATTATAAATATTCAAGGGGACCAATATACCTGCGAGGGATACTTTACCACCTTTTCCTCTACTACGGGTTGTTTCACACGCTAAATGAGTTATCTGCCGACTCACGGGCGTAATGACGACTGACTTTCGGTCGCTTCGTGTGTCGGGCTGGCGCGGGTAGAGGTACGGGTGAGGGAAGGGGTCACTATGCTATGGTATAGGATGCGCGTGAGTATAGACGTTTCTTGCTTGCTTGTTCGCTACGGAAAAATTTATCACCGAGGTTGAACAACGTCCATGTTTATGGAGTTTATCACAAAAATCATATAGTGACAAGTTTTTGAAATATTTTATTAGTCTTTCCTCTGGACCGATGACTTGTCTCATATTTGTGTCTGACTTAGCAATAAAAGGTTTTACCAGGCTAAATAATTCTTGAAAAACATTTATTGGCATGTGGTAGTACATAACAAATTGATCTGGATGTTCACATAAACTTGTATATAATATATGAAACTGCCCACACTTTAATCATTTCATATTGAGTGGATGTACCCAGCTTCTTTTTCGAACATCGCCTTCTAACGCTTCATAAATGCATACTATTTTTAATGGATCCATCACAGTATTACGACACAAACACTCCGTATAAACGTTTAAAAGCAACTGAATAAAATTCGTTTGGCGCTCCAACCAAATTTTGGTCGCAAAAAAAACGCAAATCACAACTCGCCCTTATGTTGTTATTTAATTTTCTATTCTTTGTACCTTAAATGCTTGGCAACAGAACCTCCTACTGCGACATGGCAGTCGAAAGTAATTGGACCTAAGAGTTATATTAAATTACTTATAATATTAGGGGTTAAAGTATGAAATTGCCGTTTTATTGCAATAGGTTCTTTGAATTTTCATAGAATCTTCATGGTTTGAGGTTTTCGAATGAAACTTTTTTCAAATGGTTTCTGTGATTTTTTATTTTTTTTTAATTTGAAACATTTGAATATCGACTTTCAATTGTTTTTGTTATTCAATTTAGACAAGAAAGATGGATACTGCGAAAATTCGAGTGATTTTTGAATACGAGTTCCGACGCGGAACTAACGCGGCAGAAACAGCCCGCAATATCAATGCTGCGTTTGGAGAGGGGTCTACTAATGAACGCACCGTGCGATTTTGGTTTAAACGCTTTCGTGATGGAAATTTCGACTTAAAGAACGAGCCACGAGGAAGACCGCCCACACAGGTGAATAACGATGAATTAAGAGAGATAGTGGAAGCCGATCCTAGTCAAACTACCCAGGAATTAGCGGCATGGTTTAACGTTACCTTACCCACAATATTGACTCACTTGCGTCAAATCAATAAAATAAAAAAATACGAAAAATGGGTGCCTCATGATTGACTGATCTGCAGAAAGAAACGCGTGTTGAAACTTGTGTTGCCTTGTTGAACCGGTACAGAAATGAAGGAATATTGGATCGAATTGTAACATGTGATGAAAAGTGGATTCTTTATGATAACCGGAAAAGAAAAATGCAATGGCTGACCCCAGGTCAAATGCCACAACAGTGTCCTAAAGCAAAACTTACCAATAAAAAGGTAATGGTAACTGTTTGGTGGTCTCAGCATGGTGTTATTCACTATAGTTTTCTCCGATCTGGTCAAGCAATAACGGCAGATGTCTATTGTGCCGAACTCCGAACCATGTTGACAAAACTAGCAGTAAAACAGCCCCGACTCATGAATCGATCTTCACCATTATTGCTCCACGACAACGCGAGACCTCACACAGCACGAGAAACCATTTTGACCCTTCAGGAACTGCAGTTAGAAACCATTCGTCATCCTCCGTATTCACCAGACCTTGCTCCAACGGACTACCATTTTTTTCATGATTTGGACAATTATCTACGTGACAAGAAGTTTTCTTCCCAGGAGGCAGTACAAAATGCTTTCACACAGTTTGTGCAGTCTAGATCGTCGGAGTTCTATCGCAAAGACATTAATAACCTTCCCATTACATGGCAGCAATGTATAGATAATAATGGCAACTATTTTGATTAAATAAATTTGTTAAAAATTTAAAAAATTAACAATTTAGATTTTCAGTACAAATCGGCAATTTCATACTTTAACCCCTATTATATCGAACACTTAACGGATTGATATGAATTTTTCGAAGTTATTGTTTGATAACTTTGTTGTTAATAGTCAAACGAGGAACATTTTTCACTCTTGGCCAATGTTCTTGTATACCGTATAGTGTAAGATCATTGCTTTTGGTCATGAAAATCATGAAATTTGTGTTAGCTATCTATGTGTACGGTAATAAATAAAAATCAAAATTAGAGGTGCACATCGCACCTTTAGAATTAAAGTGATTAGGTTAAAAAGAAACAACAAAATTAGTTTATACCGTTTAACCACTTGAAACATCATTTTCCATAAGGTTATAAATCTGAAACTGACCCATTGACCCTCGAATGGCAATGACCCACTTTTGGTTCTCTTTTACAATTATGTTTGCTTTCCACTCCGTCGTCGGTAAAGTGGCATAACTTCTGTAAAGATAACACTCCACTACCCTTGGGAAAAAAGGGAAGTATTAGCAATTGAGCCGTTTTCGTTCTTAAAAATCATCATCAATTTGTATAATCGCGACTTATTTTATCACTGGAACTTTCTTTTAGAAATAAAACTTTATTAGATTTTAATTGGTTTAATCATAATTAGATCATGACATTTTACGAAACGACAAGAAAAAGTTCAGTAAAAAATTAGGTCCAAAACTTAGAATAATAACGCATAGAATAATAGTTTCATATCAAACGAACTGTCACAAGTGAGGCAAAAATTAAATACATGTAGGCTACTTTTAATAGTAGGTTAATTTTCGGTTTTAGTGAATATTTATATAAAAATACAAGTTGAAACCAGTTACTTCCTTGTGGGATGTGATGTTTCTTTTTTATGTTTGTCGGACGTATTTTTATTCTCATTTACCGCATATTTCGTCATTTTTAGCTAAAATTCTTGATCTGTTCGCGGTGCAAGTTGACCTTGAGCACTGAAGGCCCATTGGGAGCGCTTCAATTTGCCTCACTTAGCGTGTGCGGACTAGGTTTCTATGCGTTATTATTTTAAGGTCCAAAACTGCACAAGTCTCAAAATAGATCCCTGTGAATACGTGTACCGGTCGTAATTGCATAAACTATGTTGCAAAAAAAAAAAACGAGCGCATTAGATAGGTACGTAGATAGTATTATCAATTTGCTTAATAATGTCATCATTATTCATTTTTTGTTCTAAATGTTGTTCCATGTTTTAATTCGTACTATGCTGGCCGTTAATAATGAACATTCCAAAATTTTTTTTATGTTTTGGCATAAATTCTCCTTTTGTCATTCAAACGTCAACAAAACCTTAGAGGATGGAAAAAATAGTCTATATCAAGTATGTAAATATTCCTTAGACTTTTCCATCCTTTAAGTTAAGACTTTTTCATCCTATTCCTTACTTATTTTTCTGAATAAACATTCAGAACAAAAAATGAATAATTATGAAATAAATAAATTGAATGTTGATTAAGAACAAAAAATTAATAATTATGAAATAATTAAATTGATATTACAATATTGTGATATAGTGCTCGTTTTTTTAACCGATTTAAAAAAGAAGGTTCTTTCATGGTCTCATTTAAATTTGAGGAAAATATTCCACCTCTAGGGATGGCAAACTAGGGGATGAATCCGGTTTCGCGCACTTTCCGGTAACCAATTTCAATAAAACTTGGCAAATAGATGTAATTCTATGAAACTGTGAGGTTGGTTTTTTAATTTTTTTACATCCTCTACGGTTTTTTAGTTCTTTGTACTGACATTATTGCAACCTTAGAATAATAGCGCATAGAAACCTAATCCGCACACGCTAAGTGAGACAAATTGAAGCGCTCCCAATGGGCCTACACGAGCGGGCGGGCCGTCAGTGTTCAAGGTCAACTTGCACCGCGAACAGCTCAAGAATTTTGGCTAAAAATGACGAAATGTGCGGTAAATGAGTGTAAAAATACGTCTGACAAATATAAAATAGATACTAACGTCACATTCCACAAGGAAGTAACGCGTTTCAACTTGTATTTATATATAAATATTCACTAAAACGGAAAATTAATTTCGTTGCAACAAGACACGAAAATGTTGCAAAGTAACGGATTTCTTTCTCCTAATTTTGCTACTTTGTTTCAAAATAATTATATTACGTAATTTTTTGAGAATAAGCAATATCGCGATGGCTGCAGATTTTTTTTATTCTAATGTAAGTGTGCATTTGACCTCCATTTCTGCAAGTTTAATGCGTACAAATGTTGTTTACAAAGAGCAACCCTTAGAGTTTCTTGTTCATACTTCTCGGGGGAATCTGTCTTACGAATGAGCGGTAGAGTTTAACCAATGTGACGATTTCAAGTGTTATAATGCTTACTTAAGAAATAAAGATTATTTTGATTTTGATTTTGATTCTGGGTATCATTTACGAGCTATTTGGGGGTGCTCATTACGAATATGGCACTCATTTCTAAATCGTGAGCACCCCCAAATACCTTGAAAACGATACCCAATTTGCCATTATTCGAAAAATAGTGCCTGCCATCTTAATTTAGAAATGAGTGCCATATTCGTAATGAGCACCTCGAATGCCTCGAAAATGATTCCCATATTGCATTTATTTGAAAACTTGTGTCCGTCATCGTGTATTCAGATATAACCACTTCCATAAGGATTACCAAAAATAATTTTTTGAAAATTCTTGTCACTTGACATTGTCCATCGACAGTAACGATCGACAAAACAGATCATATCTGTAGGCACCTGATCGACGATGTCGATTGACAGTAACGATCGACAAAATCGAGCAAATCTGTAGACACCTGATCGACTATGTCGGGCAAATCTGTAGGCATCTTTAACTTAATGATGAGTTAAGCAAGATACAATTTCCCCACTTTTGAGGGAAATGTTATTCCATGGCATCATTATTTGTATATTTGTGTGCGTGCCGACGAGCGTAGATACAAGTTGCTTACGCCTACATGAATTTGATTTTTGCCTCACTTGTGACAGTTCGTTTGATGTGAAACTATCATTATATGCGTTATTATTCTAAGATTGCAACATAGTGCAAACAAATATCAAATTTAGCCATTCAGCCAGCCACATGGGAGATACCAACATACACAGGGGTTTATTGACATTTTATTTTAAAATTAATATGATCTACACAAACAGACATTTTTTTCATAATAAATCATTACTTACTGTTTCTATTTAAAGTTACAATTATTATTAAAAAAAACATGATCCGCATTTGAATTCATGAATATATTCAAAACAATTAAAGAATTACCCTTTTGATACATTTACTTCATGCTACCAGACGCCATCTAGTTAGCTTAAAGTAAACTGCTTTAATATAAATGTACTTTTACAGTGCTACCAACTACTTTATGGCAAAAAGATGTTAGTGTTGCCAATTAGATTATAGCAAAACTCGCTAAAACTATATTTCCACCTTATAGGATCGAAAATTAGGTTCCATAGCATTTCCATAGTATAAGATTTCCACTCCTTGAAAAATCGACTATTAACCTACTCAACAGAATCATTTCATTGGTACGGTTCGTCGGCAGGCACACTTCTCGTTGCAAATTGCACAACCTAACGGATGCTAGCGCTAAGCCGTTGAATCTAAATTTAATTACCAACTTTTCTCGTTGGTGATGGAACTGCACGCACGCTCACTTCCCGACGCCGCCCGAGCGTCTCTCCAGTACTCATTATTCCAACGCGTCTGGATAAACCGGACGATATCTAACCAACCCTATAATAATTATCCTTACTAGTACTGGAGACGTCAGTCACAGTCTCCACTGACACTGTCCGGACATAACGTTCAACTTAAAGACCAATACAATCCACCATTAAGTAGAAAATATATGAAATGAAATAAAATCGTATTGTAAATGATAAAAGATGAAATAAATATACTTACCTAGTTAAATATGCGCCAAAAAGTGGCTAAAGCTTTTTGTCGCTAAATAGAAATAAAATATCGCTTTTGTTGTCAAAATGTCGTTTAATCTAGCGACAATGACGCTAAATTTGCAACGCTGTTTTAGTGTTCTTAGACTATTTTATTTTTTTCCATCCTCTAAGGTATTGTCTGAAGAAAATTGTAAACAGAAAAATACCACGGACACCGCTGATAATACCTATTTTTGCATATGGATGCTCCACACTAACATATTATTATATGTTTAATTTTCAAAACCCATTATTTTGCCTATTTAAAATTAAAAATCATGTTTATCGTAATCGATCGATTTCTACACAATTTCGGTCCCATCTCTAAAAACACCTAGCAAGCGATTAGACCATAGACAAAATTGTCAGTCAACTAGTAACGATCGAGGAGCGGTGAACATCGAGAGGAGAGGTCGTGGAGGATTTTTACCATCTAGCCACCATCGCCGTTCGCCAACTACACCATGGCTGATACCGAAAAGGCGCCGCAGCCGCAGCCCCAACAGCAGCAGCAAGATCAACAAGCCCAACCGCAACAGGCGAAGGCGGCTAAACAAAAGCTGGTCATTGGTAAGTGCCGCAACGCCATCTTAGTTTTCGCGTGCTCCGGCATTATGCTAACGAAAGCACATGGCATTAGATGAAGTAAATCGTTGATGTTTTATAGTGGTTTATGTGTTTAAAATCGTGTCTTGTTGCACCGAATTTAAAAATATAACTTAGACTTAACTTTAAATGGTAGGTGCTTTAAACTTAGTCCAAAATTTATTGATCGTTTGTTGACCCCGTAAACCGTATTCTATTAGCGAGTACAGGGCATGAATCAATACCTAGGTAGGTCAGGAACGTTACTGCGAACGCAGATGCGCACTAAGTGCAATAGCTATATGCCGTCGTATTGATTAATTTGACCTGGATTTGTAACCGCTGTTGTATTTGCTTCATCCTCTTATTACCATTAAGAACATTTCCGTCTTATTGTAAAGTACGGATCAAATTGCTGTTTTACCTATTCGACTTGCATCAGAAAGCATTGCGAAATTATTATAACCTTAATATGTTACTTGTCCTTCATACAAAAGTTTGCAGGCTCTAAATAAAACCTACTAAAGAAATCATCTATATAATGAGTATGTGTGAGTTACGCCATGAGTATGCATAGACTTGTGATTTAAGGCAATTTGATAGGAAAATGTGAACTAAGGTCAAGTCAACATTTTTATTATTTTAGTATGTTGGCTGTTTAGTAGAATAGAAAAGCTTGCAACACGATGGTTGTGATTTAACAATGTTATAAGATAAGTACTGCACATGATGTTATTACACAATCTTTGATACTTTAAAAGATTTTTTGCATCTTTAAACTTAATTGTACTGCAGGTGCTAAGCTGCAGTACAATTAGTACAGTAGAGTAAATACACATCATTGTAAATACATACAGTACCAAAGAATGAAATCCTGGGAGACAGCAATAAATACTGACTGTTGTAGTAAATACTTATTAATTTGGTTTGAAGATTTGCCTAAATGAGTTAAGCAATCCATACATGATTTCTTTCATACTGTTTGGTGAATAAAGTATTTTCTGTTTTGCAGCTGAAAAGGTTTCTGGGACTGTCAAATGGTTCAACGTCAAGAGTGGATATGGTTTTATCAACAGGTAACATATTATCTTTACTTCATAATTTCCTATGGAGAGTGATAATAAATTATTTGTATTGAATATATTTTTGTTCTAATAGAAACGACACCAAGGAAGATGTATTCGTCCATCAAACTGCTATAGCCCGGAACAACCCACGCAAGGCTGTGCGCTCGGTCGGCGACGGTGAGGCAGTGGAGTTTGCCGTGGTTGCTGGGGAGAAGGGTTATGAAGCAGCCCAAGTCACTGGTCCCGGCGGTGAGCCTGTTAAGGGTTCTCCCTATGCAGCTGACAAGCGCCGCACCTTCCATCGCCAGTCAGTACCACTCATATATTTTACCTATAATTTAAATATGTTTTTAATTACTATCAAACATTGCAGTTGGACAAAGTACTTATTGTTGTTTCAGATGAATATTGTAATTCATACAGCTGATTAAATAGTTTATTGATTTACTTATGCAAATGTGACATTGTTGTTGCCAGATACTACCCCCGTCAAGGCGGCGGACGTGGCGGTGAGGGCGCTCCACGCAGAGGTGGCATGGGACGGCGTGGGCCCCCGCCCAATCAAGGGGGCGCGCAAGGGGATGAAGGTCAAGAGGGAGGCGGAGCCCCACCACAGCGCAGGTAAATCAGTATCATTGATTTATCTGACGGCATTATTGTTTTTTATTTTTTGTTGCTTTCATTGAAATGAAGAAATATAATATTGTTTTTACTTTTAGTTATTTCCGTCGCAATTTCCGTGGTGGGCGTCGTGGAGGCGGTCCTGGGCCGATGAATCGCGGTGGTTACCGTCGCATGCGTCCGCGCAACATCCAGGGCCAGCCACAGCAGCAAGCTGGTGCCTCTGCGCCGCGTCAGAACGGTCAAGAGGGCGATACTCCAGCCGCCACGTCTCCGTCGCAGCCCCAGCAGGCTAAAGCTAAGAACAACAGCAAACCTGCGGGCACCACCATCGAGACTACCACCAATGAGAGTCAGGCCTAGACATCGGCCGACGCACTATGTGGCACACCATTAAGTAGTGTATGTTAATTCTAGCTGTGCCACATGTCCATCACAACTTACTGTCTTGTCTGTTCAACTGAGAGTGTTTTGTTTCAATGTTGTTTCAGACGCACTGCATTAAGATCTTTTCTACTTTAACGAGCATTATTTAGTCTTGATTGTATTGCTGGGGAGTTATAAAAGGAACTGCTTAGTATCATGGATTACAAATGTGATATTTTATTAAATTAATATATGTATTGTATTGTTTGGACTTTGTGATCTTATGTATACCATTGTGTAGTATGATTGAATACACAAATGCACGCGTTCGAAATGGTGCACACACGCGCCGGTTAGTTCAAAATTGATATTACTGAGAAGCATTATGTGCAATTAATAATGCATAATATTTATACATTGAGAAATGATACGCAAGTTCCAATGCCCCAAGAGAATTGTGTATTTTTGAAAAAAGCCTGATGTTTATTTTATTAAACAGTTTACATCCGCATAATATGTATTAAACATACATTGTTTTATGTATTAATAAAATTAGTAGTACTTTGAACACTCGAAAGTAATAAACTTCTTTTTACCTGTGTGAAACATTTTTTATTTTGCTTCTAATCTCCAGGAAAGGGTAGCTTATTAGCTAACTAACAAGTTGAACTTAGTGGAATAGAGGATTTAAATTATGTACGTTGCCGTGCTGTATAAAGTTTTACTTAAAAAGTGTGTAATTCCAAGTTAATATTTGTGAATAATTTATTGACTGGTTAAAACGTTTGTTAATTTGAATAAAATCAAGTTGAAACTGAAAAAATAAATTTTTCCAAGACTAACAACGATAAGTTTTATTATTACATTGGTTGCTTACCGTTTGGAATATACTAATATCAATTGTTATTGAAATCTGGAAGGACATAATATTTTTGCAAAACATGCTGCGCGTTAGGATAACATCGATGCCGCTAACGCAGTGGACGCTTTTATGGCGAGACTTCCGTGTCCGTTGGTGTGTCATTGTTTTTTCCACAGCATAAAATATTTTTACTACGTGTACGTGTGAAGCCTTGCGTAGCGAAATAGCGCTCTATCAATGTTGCCAATGGAGTATTTTTAATTACCCGAAGCTTTACAGCACAAAATACCCATCAAGATTTTTTTTTTATTTTACTTAAGAAATAATACAATCGGAGAACATTAAACATGACACTGACCCGGTCCTATTGCAAGACGCGTAGAGATGAATTTAAATTATACGTGTGAACTGTTAAGTTCGTTAAATTATTAACGAAAATATACTGAAAAATTGGAGAAATACAATTTGGAAGTCACATGTCATGCTTAGAAATATCTTTTGAAGCTTTATTTAGGGTGAATTATAAAATGAACTTGTTAGTTAAAAGGCACAGAAAAACGAGATTTAAAATTATTTCACAACAGCGAAAAATCCTCTAAAAAAACCACACCACCACCACTTGTTGTTGGCTCCATCGTTTCTGTTTAGTAACTTCAATTTTTGGCAGGTGTCAAGGTGAAATATGGAAAAATATCCGGAAAACATGTTTAATTTACTGAAAATATATAAACAAAAACATGTATCTATATACACACACACACTTTTTATTGTTCAAAAAATGAGTTAAAAAAAATTTCCATGACCCAACGGTACCTACGTGTGAATTACTTTGTGCAAGAAAAATACAATGTACCTCAAATAATTATTTCCCAATTTTTGGTAAAACCAGACTGCGTTGTAAACGCGCTGAAACGCTATCCCTGACTGATAGCGGCTCTCTGTAAAATAAAGCAGCTTTTTGCGTTGTGTACAGCTGCTATCCGCACACTGCTGCACTAGGCACTGGGCGGGCATTTTGGTCGATTAGTGATGTACCCCATACATACAATTCTTTTTACAGACGGTTAATCGATGTGCTGTAAGTATATCGTATAAATCGAATTCTGCAATAGATTTTTTAACGTCCATTCGATAATAATTATCGAATGGACGTTTTATTGAATTATTCAATATTTTTTTTTTGCTTGTTTTAATCCACCAGTTTTTGACCAGTAATAAGTGATTCGAAAAGTTGAAGTGAATTTTGAAAAGTTGAAACAACTACCACTACTTGTTCGTCGTTGTGTAAGTTTCATAGTGAGTTAAATACTAATATTTTTTGTCAATACTAGATGGTGCTGCTAATAAAAGTGAAGGTTCAGCATCAACAAGATTGATTATTTTGAAATACGTATATTTAATATTAATATATGAAATAAATCAATTTATAATTGGTATATTAAAATGTTATCTATCCACTTATTGCGACAAAAAAGTCAAACAATAAATTGTTTGACTTTTTTGTAAAAAAATTGTTTGAGTTTATTGATTTATTAGGTAATAAATTACCTTTTCCAATTTAAAACCTTGTATACATATACATTGTAAGAGTTATCATATAATGATACATAATATTATCAGCAAGCATTTGCTTATTTTAGAAATGTAATCAACTAAATAAAATCTGCTCAGTCTTAATTTATTGCTGAGGTGTTCGAAAACGCCTAAATAATTATTTTGCTCATATTTAACGAGATAGTCACTATGTTCACAACTTTCGGGCGCGAAACTACGTAACGACGACGTCATTACATCACGACGACAGATACGTAGTCGTGACTTTTATATTTATATTATGAAGATTTTCACATAATATAGTGCAACACGATTCTGTCGCTCACGACTTTTTGTCGTTACGGCGGCAGACTGTCGAGATAATGGGAAGAGCTCGACGAAGCACGAAGAACGACAGCCATCTGAACGTTACAACATAATGGGAACGCGCCCTTACGATGATATCGATAATCCGTGGAATATGGAAGAGCTATCTGTCTTCGCACACTGCACAAGGGCATAGTAGAATGTTCACGAATGATCCTCCCTGCTCCTTGACGATGATCTATTTTTGACTTACTTACATTATGAAAGCTGCAACGTTAGGCAATTAGGTGCTGTATCTACATTCTTGTTTCGCAATCTAGAAGGCTATCTAGGTAGAACATTTAATAAAACGAAAAAATAAAATATAGTACAAAGAATTATATAAATGTATTTTGTGGACGTTTACATTGCTACCAAATACGAGGGTAATTAAGTACTTAACTACTTAATGTCGTTATTGAGGGTGAAGTCGTCCGCTTTGATTGTTCTTCCTGTGGTGGATCTTCGTCAGGTGGTCTTAAAACGGTGTCCACGCACAGTCTATTGTCTTCGTTTGCGTTAAAGATGAAAAAGGAATTTGTTGGTGGTGAAAGACACTGCCTAACGACGTGCGTAGCTGCGAGCAACATGCATGTAACAGCGCCACATACTGCGAGAACGGGTGTGTAACCGAGGATTTCCGAAGCCAGCCCGCATTCAGACCTACGCTCATCAAACCTGTAATAACGAATGTAAATTAAATAATACCGAAGTTGTCAGTTTCAATCACTACAGTACCGGGCAGTTAAAACTGAATAAGCAAATAGGTACCTAGGTTACTTAATAAAGTTATTAAGGGCGCCTAAAGAATTCTGGTATGCATGTTATTACTGTATTGTTAGATTGATTGGTTGGTACCAGGGTTGTTGACAAATTTCAGCATCCGTATCCGGATAATCCGTATAAATGAAAATATGTACATTCGCATCAGCCTCCATATTTATTGATGCTATTATTTATTATGCAACCAGCGTCCGCATCAGCATCTACAGATGTTAAAGGTGAAAAAGCAGCATCCACTGATGTGTAAAATTGGCTTGCAACTGCCCGTTTTTCCACGCGCCGGCGCCACGCAAGCTCGCGTTTCACGGGTCGCGCCAAGACTGCGGCGCACCGTCCTCGAAATTGAGATCTTCCCTTACATAGGCATTTAAAAAATGAATATATTTTATTGCTTTTCAGTATTTTTTTAATAAAACTTATTTTGTTATTTAATATTAATACACCAAAGTTATACGATTTTCCTGTATATAAACCAGCTCTGATCTCTACTCCTTTGCAGGTATAAGTATTTAAAAAGTACCTACATTTAAAAAAAAATAGCATAATGTGCATAAAACTGTATTCAACCAAAAATCAGGTTAATAGATCCAAAAGGACTTTGTATTTTCTCTTTTAAGAATAGAAAAACTTTAAAAGAACTGTATTATTATTTCAGGATTACAGAACGAGAACTATGATACACAAATAAATTTTCACAAAACTTAAAGATTTCGAGGTGCAACAAGGTAGTAGTAGTAAGTATTGTATAACTGGCCGCGGTCTAAATTCGAAAATATCGATTCATGCGTTTCGTATTCTGTGATGTATCAAACATTCAGAAAGTCAAAATTTCTGAAAACATTTACAATTTATGCTTATCTCACTTAGACGTTCGTACACTTCAGTGGACTTAAATTTAAAATACATTATAAATTAGGGCAAACTTGGGTATTACCGCGCGGCTGATAATTTCGTGCCTCTGTTTCAATAACTACACGATATTTAATATAGTGTCTCAATATCATAGCCTGACATGTACTACTCCCTGCATGCACGCTATCACTTCATTCTGAGTGATCATTCGAAGACGATGCGTGCTGCAAATTTTCACACCTAATCGTTATAATTTCACGGGTGTTTTCGGTAAGAGGTAAGCCACATTAGTTTTTTATTTTAAGTAATTGTTTTAACATTATGTGAAAGGTTAAAATATTATAGAATTTATCTCCAAAATCACTTCAAAAACATAGTTTGCTTTTTTATATTATTTTGTGGTTTGAAAGGAAAGTGACTGTGTTTACAATTCCGCGCTTAGAATACGGTATTATCAGATTTGTGTGTAAACTATGAAAATTTTATTTGGTAAACATGTTCAAGAGGGAGTAGAAAAAAAGAAACGGAGCTAAAGAATAATTTGCTAAGAGGAAAGTTTCGAACAACAACGCAAATGGTGTGAAGAGTAATTAGTAGCAGTAGGGCTCCTTGTGAAAGAGTTCGCCCAGGGAAGTACTGCAATTTTGTCTAGCCGCCAAGCAGTAATGTGAGCATTACTGCGTTCTAGTTTCAAAGGGTAAGGATGAATTTACAGGCATATGGGACTTATTAAATTATGTTCAAGCTCAGTGCTCTTATAATCTTTGAGACTAAAAGCTCTCAGTGGCACTGCCACTGTTGCCGCTTACCACCAGGCGGACAACATGTTCGTCCCATCGCTTGGTATTATATAAAACGCGTGCAAAAATGTCGAAATAATAACGATAAGCGTAAATTTCAAAGGGAAAAGAAAGCTACCAAGTATCGTAAACATGTATCAACAGTAGTGAAGTATTTTTAAGACTAAAGACGTAAATATCTCCACTTTCATTCAAAGAGCTACCAAGTCTGCCAGTTCTTTAAGAAAATAAGTACAAGGAAGGCAAACGTTACTCAACTATCTATTTGTTTAACTATTTAATTTTATAGTTAACATTTTAGTATTTGATTATGTTGCTGTAAAAGATAATGTTCCATGCTCTTATTAATACACACGAGCATATTCCAAAATTTGTTTCTGTATTTATTCTTAAATAACATTGAACGAATTCTAATAAATTTATTACGGCACGGTTTTATAAGACCTGAGCATGATAATATCAGACCAGTTTGGCAACAACCGGCTTTTATATTTGTATGTGAAGATTATGCTATACTATATGTGTAGCCAAATGAATTACCTACTTACGACTATAATTCTTGTTTTTATAAACCAAGTCTGAGCACATTGCTTAAAGGCTCGGTATTACCCAACTCCCCTACATGTGTTGTACAATAGACACTTAACAATCGGATACTCCACAGTTTTTGATACCATCGCAAGCAACGCCACTGGTAAAGCAGTAGTGAATATTTCCCATAATGCACAAGCTCTCGTTACTCAAATTGCAATGCTTATTGCCCTTTATTCGCGCGGAAGTCGCTGTAACTTCATACAGATTAGCCTGGAAATAAATAACATTACGTATGATATTGTAAGGTAAAATCCTAGGGGTCGCGTAGCGTACACGAGGATTGAACTTTGAGCATAGCAAGCTACCACAAGGTATCATGCGAAATTTAGACGGCCCATACCGTGCGTTGAAGGTGCGGACCTCAAAGTTTGCCACATTGGCCGCGGGCGCTGTGGCGGCAACAGAAGAATGTTGGATAAACAGTTGCACAAAATGTTTACAAAAATGAATCGGAAAAGACGTATTCATTTGTATTGTTTCTCTGATTATTACGCCACGGGCGAAAGCGACGTAGAAGCACACAGCGACAATAAGCTAAAAATCGTGCATTCTTTAGCGGAGCGTCGAAGCGTCACCTCGATTGCGAAGTCTGTGGTTGCAAGCAAACCGCGGCTTCGGGGTGGCATACTATGAAGTTCCAGGGTGCCGCGCTGCCATCCACCGCAACGAATAGCGTGGCTCGACTCTCACCGCTACAGTGACGACATGTACCCGTGTGTCGACACATTCGACTACGGTTTACACGATTCAAGTAGTAAGTAATAAAGATAAGTGTTTACACAGGTGAGTCGAAGAAGACGAAATATGTACCTGCATCAATTACCATACATGCCAAGAATTACCTACACTTTTATTTGCCACTATAACTTAAGTTGGCTATACGATCGCTACACGAGCATTTACCAATAGAAATATTGAAGCAAGAAAACTTCAACAGTTTAACGAAGATTGACATTTAGATACTCACATTCATCTCAGAATTAATACTGCAATTGCTAACAAAGCGAAATCGCATTTTCCCCTTCAAACTAGCAGTAAAATAAGTAGACATGGATCTGGGACTATCAGCGTACAAATGGTCACAAAGTCGTAAACACTGATCTTGATTATAGAGTGTGAAGGCATCTGGATTCAGATGACAATTTGTCAAGATGTTGTTAGGGAACCTTATGACGATCAAGAGGTATAAATCAAATCGTTTCTCTGTAACTATATCTACTTCACATTCATAATCCACCTCTTTCATGGTTCGGAATAGCTGAAATTTTTGACTAAGTTAACGAACATTCAAAAAGTAACTTCAATTTACCTTAGACGGAAATGTCAGAATCAGATTTATGAAACATCGAAAATGTCTATAACCCATAATTGTAGGTAAGAAATAGAACTGAATAAAATTTCCAATTTTTAAGAACTACATAATAATATCGTCTGTTTAAAGGTAAAACCACATAAGCGACATTTTTCACAAAAAGTCAGTAAATCACAATCTTTCTGCACGTCAAGCTCAATAACAAAATAGCTATAAACTTAATAAGAGTTTTGTACCTGCAGAAAGATGGTGAATTTCTTACAACTGGTACATAATTTGGAGATTTTTTGTGGAAAATGTCGTTTATGTGGTTTTACCTTTAAAGCAGACGAACCTTATTCTAAGTTTAAGACAATAAACTTCCTTGTTATTATAGATTTTGTACTTAGAAACATCGTGAAGATACTTTTTAGTTTTCCTAAACTACCTACTTTTCAACACGATGATCTTACCTCATAGGTTCTTTATTAGTGCGTTTACCTTCTTAAGGCAACCGACACTAAAATGGCCATAAAATCAAAAACTCCAATCCAAACATTTCCGTCTAGAATCCCTTTCTATCCTTGTCTATTTCCAGACTGAAAATATATAATTAAATTTCAATCATGTTTCGGTTTGCTACATAATTGCAATACCAGAGTTTTAGTGTCAGACATTCCCATTCCATACGTAATGTCATATCTCAGGCGTTGTGAAAAAGCACAGTCTTTACTAATATCCAATGGTTGATACAACAGCAGCACACCACGACCACTGGCTAAAGAAAATAAAACCCAGAAAAAGTGTATATAATATATGAAACACATTTTTACATTTTATAAAGATGGCTGAAGTAAAAATCTATGTGACCATGACTGGTCAAATAGAGAGACGGACAGCAACACAAAAACAAATAAAACATCCAATAGACGAACATCGGTGAGTCCTAACTCTCAGCAGCGTGCGGACAACGTGCTCAAGCAAGATGCGCTTGGGGTAGTCAAGTCGTCAGCTGCACAGAATCGAGGCGCCCCTCTTTGTATTTTATGCAATGGTCATAGTTTCTCATAATCTATACAAATGTCATATTAGATTGTTTATTAATTTATTTACATTTGTAGCCTAGCCTTATTTAGAGTAAAAGAGAAGACTCGGTCCACATAAATGTATTATAAGAGGAAAAGAAACGCCCAGGACAGTCTATATGGGTATATACAGTGAGCATTAATAAAAGTATAATATCATTGGGTACATACATAGAGATAGGAAAAAAGGGAAGATTTGGTATGGGGGCGTGATTCGAGTCGCCTCGATATAATCAAAATGATCATATCGAGGTGACACGCCTACAAACATCGCCACAGCGACATGGCGATCGCTGTACATACAAGATCTCTCGTAAAATGTGAAAATGCCAAGTTGTAGCGATACACCTTTAAAAAATTGGAGTGAAAACAAAAATTTTAAAAGCAGTGAGATAACATTCCACCGGCTATTTGCATTTTTAGTTACTATTTCTATTATTATTCAATGTTTTCTTTTTGTTTCCATAGAAATTTCTGGACTTAAATATAGTGATGTTCATTTACGATGAATGATGTTTATCGACAATAATATTTTACTGAAATTTTTGAATTTCTTACAATGATTTTTGTAATTAAAGTCCCTAAAATATCGAAGCGAAAAGCGTTCACGTTAAATTGATTTCCTTTATTTTATTATTATTATTATTACTAAACATTTTATTTTGAGTAACTTTAACACAACTCATATTTCGGACAGCCGTTTCAATTTCATGTCAATTTGTATGTTGCTGTTGCTTGAAAAAAATGTATGTGTATTATTGTTTTAGATATTTAAATTCGTAGATTAAACGTAGAGTATTTTTAATTTTTAAGTTTTTCCAATGAGTTGAAAATAAAAGTAGGTTGGATTGAAGCTGCAGGAAAATTGGAAGATTGGTTTTCGTATTACTATTTCTGTCTTTGTATGTGATGATTTTGTAAATGAAATAAAATCGGCTTTATTTAACACAATTATAGAAAATTACATAAATCCTTCATAAAAAAAACAACATAATTTATTATTTATTAAATTCGTTAATGGTTCAAGTTTACTCTTGACAGTGAGCTTCACCAACCCGTGGTGGTAACGTATAATGGAAAACTGACACTGACGACGATCGATCGCCATATTTTTTATATTATTCTTATATAACTGTCACTGGCCCAAGCCTAGTGGGCGCCATTAAGAAAATAATAATAATTTATATTAATTTAATAATACACCAGTGCCAGTGTAGGTATAGTATGAAAAATGGAATATTTTTTAATATTAAAAACAGCCACATGGTTTCTAACAGCGTCAGTTTAAGGTTAATAAGGTTAACAATTCACGGAGCGGTTTCAACCTCGCCCGCCGGTGATGCTAAACAGCGGTTTTATTTCAATACTCACTACTCAATACTTGCGGGCACGTAGCCGCCGCGGTTACGGGCATGAAACCCTTGCGATTGCGGAACGGACCGCAAAGTTAGTGGAAGTTAATCGCAAGTCGCGCGGTTAATAGAGAACTCACCCCGCGTTCGTCTGCACCCCATTGCGCTTGAACCGACCGACAAAGTGCGCGGGCGACGATGGCCGCCAAGCGCGCAGTTGATCGCGTCCTGCGCGGTTCTACTAGTCCTCCGCCGTGGCAACCGCGAGAAACCGTCACCACTACAGGCATAAAACGAGCCGTGAAATGTGCTATTAATTTTACATGTTAACTATTACATCCTACAGATGCCGCTGTCCCGCGGCAGACGCGGGTTAAAACCGCTCCGTGAGTTCTTAGTGTAACGAAAATGAGTTTCAGCGCCATCTAACGTGTAATACTTAGCTATTATATACTAGTAGTATTTTTACTAAAACGATGGTGAATGGCTCAACCAGGATGAAAAAATGCTGAAATATTGTAATATAACTCTTACTCAAGTGATTGTAAGTTTAATTTTGTTAAATTTTAAAATTGTGTTACGTCGTTTTCATGTTTTAAGCCGTACCCAATCAAAATCTTTAAGTTATAGTAGTAGATAATAGAGCGTAAAGTCTGAATTGCACACAAGCTAAAAAGTGGCGACATCGGTACCCGATCTTACATAGCGTCTATATGTATGGGTATATGTATATCTAATGATTTAAAAACAGTTTAAGTGGAGTTGGAGTTTTACAAGATGATAATTAAGCATCTCGCCTCGAGAAAAAAAAGGAATTCGAGTACGATTTAAAATTTTAAAAGTAAGTGGCGAGAAACCAGTTAAGATGGTAATAAAAAGGTGGGATGACGATGAAGGAGGTCAGTATCGTCACAGGATAATCCACATAGAAAACACTACACATTAAATAATGAAATTTGACTGCCTCTGTGGCTGAACGGTTACCATGCCGGACTGCCACGCAGAGGTCCCAGGTTCGATCCCGGGCCGGGAGAAATGGCCTACATTTATTTATCTCGTGAGTTTGGGTGTAATTTGTGTTTCTCTATGTGTGTGTCCATGACATCCGCGACACAGGGTTTCCCTAGTACTGGGCTATGTTGAGTGTGTGCGTTATTATTATTAAATATTTTAGCTTATATACTAGTGCCTCTACACTTAAGGAATACCACGACAAGCAATGGCAATGTAATTATTAGTCTTAGTCTTAGTCCGCCATTTTCACTTTGTATGGTATGGTTGTATCATTCTTTCGTGCAAATTCTCTAAACGCCTTATAGCGCTGTTTTGTAGTGAAAAAATGATAGCCGCACTAAAAATATTACCACCGTATTTCGCATTTTCGGAAAGTCTTATTTTAATAAAATTTAAATGATCTGTTTATCGAAATAGTTTTTTTGTTACAAGAAACGAAAGTAAAGCATGTTCCTGCAATATGGTCGCTTCTTATTTGGAGAACTAAATTAATAAATCCAATTCGTCGTCGTTCACCAACAAACCGCTAGATGGCAGCATATTCATTGAAATTCAATGTAATACCAAAACATCGTAACTTGTAATAATAGATATTTATGGTATTGAGCTTTCAACGATATTGTAATGTGCCTCAAACCACATTATAGCTATTTAATTGTTATTTAAATGATAAATTCCGAAGATTCTAGAAAATGATGCAGTTTGTGATGCAATGACTAGATTCCTTGTTAATTGTTAATTGATGACTTTCTAATATATTTTATTTATATAAAAACCCTAGTTGATGTACGGAAAGCAGTCATTCAGATTTGAGCATTCCTCGAGCATTCAATATTGTATTATTATAGAAATATATTACTGTCGCGAAATACAATCATTTGTTTTCTCGTCTGCGACCCATTACAATATGCCTCTCTCTCTCATCTCAGCGTTGTCCCGGTTGCTGCGGAGCCCGGGGTCCGCTTTCCTGCTTTTTCTCCTCCACTTTGCACGGTCTTCGGCATCCTTAGTGGTGAGACCATTGGCACGCATATTACCCTTGGCGACGTCAAGCCAGCACTTCTTGGGTCTGCCCCTTCTGCCGGGGCCCGGCGGAGGTGGCATAGCCAGACATTTGTTTCCCATGTAGCGTGCCGGTTTCCGTAAGATGTGGCCGTACCAACGTAGGCGGCTTTCTTGCAGTTTATCTGCAATGTCACGGACGTGAAGGCCGCCGCGGATGCGGGAGTTTCTGACACGATCTTTCCGTGAAACTCCACACATCCAGCGCAGCATTTTCATTTCCGTGACACGCAGCTCCTGCTTATGGCGCTCAAGTACGGGCCACGTTTCACTGCCATATAAAAGGACAGGCCTAATGATGGATTTATAGACCTGTCCTTTCAGCTTAACCGGCATCTTGGGGTCACAAATGACGCCAGTCACCTCACGCCACTTTGCCCAAGCGGCTGCGATTCGGGCTCTGACGTCGCAGTCGATGTCTCCGGACGCGCTAAGTACAGATCCCAAGTATTTAAACCCATTACAATATGCCAACAGGGTAATTTAAATTATATTAATCCAGAATTTGTTATTTCTTTTTAAAATTTGAAACGACGACCAATCAATGTCAAGATTTTGTAGTGTTTCAAATATTAAGAATGTGTGAGTTTTGGCGACATCGGTTCTAACAGTAATCGAGGCTTAAGACACTTCCATTGCTGTTTTTTGCATGTGCGCACCATCTGAAACTGTTGCGAGAAGGTTACCTTACGCGGGTAAGCAAATTCTTTCACCACAATGGCAAGCTTTACGTTGTACATTCAAGAGCACGTCTAGATTGACACTTTGTACTTTGGATCGTTCTTATCATAAGCGGCATAGAGTTGGATTTAAATCTTAAGTGTCAAGCTTGACGTGCTCTTGACCCTGTACGCCATCGATACGAGAAGAAAAAGACCATGTAATTTTGAAACTATAAAAGGGCACAATATTACGACCCTATATCAACCGAAATAGAACCAGTTGAGACCACAAGTAGTAAATATAGGTCGGATATGGCTTGATATTGAAGTTGAATATAAGAGATTCAAGTATGTTTCTTTAAAGTTACACGGTAAATGACATTAATTGCATTCATTGCTAATCATGAAGCTTTGATATTACTGTCATTTGCTACTAATTAACATTGTAAATTCATTATTCTTTAATTTCGCTTAGTTGTGAAACTTTGTTACATTTTTGGCTCATTTTCCAATGCTGCGAAACATTTTATCAAATTCATAATAACGCAAAGTACACGTGTACCTTATCTTTTCAACAAATACCATTACACAGCTCTCACAGTTCTCTCCGAAGTCTAATAGCTTTTAATTAATTTTTTATCTTGATGGCAGCAATAAAAGCATAGATGGAATGATACATTATTCACCATTTCATCTATGAAGTTTGACAGCGGCATCGATAGGTTTTAAATGGCCGCATAAAGTGAGTGACGGTCTTCACCCGTTGTTCGTTGCAGGTCGAAGTAAAACTGCCTAGTGTTCGCGGTTGTTGTCAAATCATTCGATGTTGGCAATAGTCCGTACAAGTATCAAGGCTTGTTGCAGTTAGTCGCAAATCAACACTCCGAACCGTTGTGCGAGTGTATGTTTGTTGTTAACACTTCGACTTCATGTTCGTTTACTTTTATTTGATTACCTACTGTGTTTGTGTATATTTTAACAGGTGAGTCTACGGTTACATCATCAGTTACGGTTTATTTATCTGTATTTACTTACTAAATTATACAAATTTTATAAACTTTTTATCGTATCTATTTATTTCAGTATATTTAATTCCAATTCTAATTATTTTGTTTATGTTTACCTCATTATTTATTTAAATTCTGCTATAACATATTAACTATATTTGGTGGGTACTATAAACAATTTAAAATAGCTAATTCAAACTGGTATGTTTATATAAAACGTGACTATACTTAATTGTGACTTTCTTTACGTATGTTATGTAGGTACTGGAACGGATTAGTTCCATATAATGAAGTAAAACAAACAAACTACATAATATTTTGTCATACCCACCACTTTGTAGGAACGAAAATTAAAGTTATGTATTCAAGAGGACCTATGTAAATTGTCTTGATCCAGTTTTGTTGGATACATTAAATTATTATTTTATAATTAATTTATAATGTAACCTTTGCAACAGATTTTTCGATATTTTATTTCAAATTTATATAAAAGAAAGGTAATCGTGATAATAGGTATTTCGACAGAGCTTGTAAATAATTTGTGTTGTACGCTATAGGCATTAATTATCAAATTTGTATTTGCGGTTGGAACGGAATTGGTAAATTGTGATTCCGCTAGCATGCTGTAATGCTCTTGCAGACGTGGCCAATTGAGGTGAAGGTTTATTTTGTTCGACGACGTTCACTGTGAGAGGAAGTAGGCACCGTGTCGCTTCTCCAAATAAATTAAACGCGTCCAACTAAATCAAATTATATCTCTAACAAACGCACTTATTTTACCACTATAAATGTGTTTATGGTTTTTATTCTGTAACCTCTATGTGCTATAATTTTTCGGTTTAGAGGTGTCTTTGTGAATTAAGACCTCTGTATGCTCATCATGTCACTCATTTATAAATATTTTAAAATAAAAATTTTGTATGTTTGCCCGGTATGCATTCCATTCAAAGTCCAAGTCTAATAATCTTTATTTCATAAATAAATCAATAAATATGTGTACACATTTATCATTCACTATATGTGTAATTGTTATTTCAAGTATATATACATCGAGACAACCTGTAAGAGCTAAACTGAACAGAAGCTAAACAGAAGCTGAATAACTTTATTATAAAGTTTTTGTTTCATTAGGTAATTTCTGAATATCAACCGGAATCTTATTCCAGAAACGTATACATACATACATTGTCACGTAAATATATTTGTGACTTTGTGAAAACGACGGTCAAGAACAGCTAGTTTATTTTTATTCCGTATAATAAATGTTATGTCTGTCACTATAAAAAAATACTATTCTATATAAATTACATATTTTTCGTAAATGTACCGTGACATTAGTGTAAGAATGTTAATTTGTAAAAGACTTTAATTTCTTTTAAAGACCGATTGTAAATTGTCTTACCACACGTTTTTGCAAGACAGTGTTAGAGGTGGGCCGAACACTCGTATTCGGCCGGTTATTCGGTAAAAATGCTAAACTTTCTGCCGAACATACTTTTGCGGAAAATTATATCGTTTAGGTACATTACATACTTAACCTATTGGTTATTATTACGATATTAACTAATAATACGTACATAGATACAAATGAACATATTTTTTTATAGATTCCTCTTTGCACGTCTGTCAAGACAAAGTGAGAGAATGAATAAAAGTGACAGATATAAACTTAATTCGTTTATTTATTTTAATGTGATTCAAGTCCTTAAAATACATATATTTTAATCACAAATTAAGTAACAGTATATATAGTTATTTGACATGAAAAGAATTGCACAGTTGGTGACACAATTTAAAAGTTAGAATATTCAAGAAACGCATTAAATGAAGGCTAGATTTAGAACGGTGATAGAAATGTAATGCTTTTCCTTATATCTACATGCAATAAAAAGACGCGGGGATGCGGGGGTGGGGTAAGCGGGCAGAAGAGTCGCTCGCTCAACATGCACCGACTTTTAAATTTATAATTCAAGACAAAGCGCGGCAATCCCTACCGAATTATTCGGCCGAATATTCGGTAAAAAGATTACCGAACCGAATATTCGGCCGACTATTCGTATTCGTTGAAATCTCCATTAGGCCCATCACTACTTTTAATATTGACGGCAATATCCTAAAGCAAAGTGCCATTCGTCAATAACCTGTGAAAGTAGCTGGAGTAAACCATTATTACCTGTTTATCCAATTGAGATAAAAGTTTCGTAAGTTATAGTGCCCACACCCGATAATGTTGCATTAAAGGGTATAATATAATCCATCACGGTACCTTAACAAGGACTAGGGACTTGACACGTCTTCAGTGGCATTCAATGTTTAACTGCCTCCGTGGCCGAACGGTTACCATGCCGGACTGCCACGCAGAGGTCTCAGGTTCGATTCCCGGGCCGGGTGTAATTTGTGGTTGTCTGTGTATGTGTCCATGGCACCCGCGACACAGGGTTTCCCTAGTGCGGGGCTATGTTGAAAAAAAAATAATAAAAATATACACAGCTCGTATTTATATGAAAAATATAAAAGTGGAAAAAGTTACTAGGCTGAATGTAATTTGTATATTTTTGTGTGAGTAATATTATTTGATCATCAAAGAAATGAAAAAACAAGTTTAAAAATTAGTATCTAAATTTTATTTTCAATGCTCATTAGTCTTAGTTTTAAGGCACAACATATTTAACCCAAAATATTTATAAACGTATTTTATACAAATAAATTTTTTTTGCATAGCTCAGAACAGATTAAATTATCCATCGATTTACCGTTTAAAAACGTGCCCTTTTCAATATATTTTTCATAATGACTTTGGAATCTTGTCACGGGCGTATGTAAAAATATTCCTGTAAGCCATTGACTTACAAATAAATGTAAGTCAATGCTGTAAGCAATGTATGTGGCTAATAAAGTAAGGAAACCATTATCGATGTTACAATATATTTACTTAAGGTAATTTTACAAGGTAAGTACAAAATTATCGGTTTAATAATAAGTTCATTAAATCAAAAGGAATTTTAATAAAGTGCTTTCGTTCTATTTTAAAATTAAACTAAACTTACGGTTTACTTCGTAATATTTGGTTAAAATCGCACCCTTATAAGGGTAATAAGGCCACATTCGCAAAAGGACAACTTTTTTGACGCATGATCACATATGACATTATTATACCAAGGGTACGTAATGTTGTGTAGTTTTATAATTATTTGTTGGACTTGGAACATTGCTTGTTCTCTCCATGATGCACTATCAGGCCGGCAGCAGAACGAAGCCTGTCGCCAATTTTGATCGTCATGTCCCTGACTATACTCTTCTTGGGAGTCTTTGACCTCTCCTGCAATATGTGTCATGGTTAAATCTATGTATTGTGACTGACGAAGGTGAGGCGGGAATGTATAAAATGTTATAACTATTAATACTAAGATCGAACACAAAGAAAATTTCCTTCGACCTGACAGGACTTGAACCTGCGACCACGCTATACCGTAGCGTCGCTCTGCCAACTGGGCTACAGGTTGAGTCAGCAGAAAATAGAATGTGTTTGTCATACATCTTTATATAGAGTTTTTTCTTGCTTTCAGCGTTATTTTAGATAAAAATTAAATATCACGGTGGTAAAAAACCGTAAAAATCTATTTAAAAAACCAATAATAAGTCGAGTAAGCAACAATGACGAGCTAAGTAAGTTTTCACAAAACGAATTTGCCTAAGTTAATGTTAATAATATTGACAAAAATATGTTAATAATGTGCCAAACAACCACACCAATTGCCTCGGTCTCCAACTAATTCCCTGTACTGTGAGTATTAGAGCAACGGAATTAACTCTGGGGCTCTACCCAGAGCATTCAAACTAGAACCAATTTAAAAAAGTTCGTGTCCCAAACTGGTTCTAACGGGAACCACCAGGAACCTCGTCAAATAGCACCCACAATGTTAACCGCTAGGCTGCCTATGTTGTTGAATTGTTTTTCATAAACATTAGGTACGGATTGTTGCCCAATTTTTAGCAAATCATTATACAGAGTATTTTTTTTTAATGGGACAGTGTGGGGATAATCCGAAATCATAGAATACACAAGGAATCATAAGAACTGTTAAGTCTTTTTTTGTGAAAGCATTTTGGTCAAGCGGGAGCTGTGAAAATGAATAATATTGATCAAAAAATTTTTTAGTGCTGATCGTCTCAGTTTCATAAGGGGACCATTTAATTGTAAGAGACGAAAAAAATCGATAAATACCAGATTCTATCAACATTTTAAAAATTAGTCAACTTTATACATTTTGTATGAGAAATATTTTATGAAATTTGACCAACTTCTGCTGTCCCGATTTTTTTTGGTCCATACAATGAAATGGTCCATACATAAAACTGAGTCGATCAGCGCTAAAAAAGAATTTTGATAAATTTTATTCATTTTTATGGCCAACTCAGGCTTGACCAAAAAATTGACCGTGCCAAAATTGTTGACACAAAAAGTTCCTAAGACAGTTTTCTTGTATGTTGTATGGTTTCGGATTTCTCCATACTATCCCATTTAAAAAAAAAACTGTGTAATATATGTATAATTTAGGAAAATCATAAAACTTATCATTTTGGAGGTTTGAAAACCACAATACGGCCATAAAAAACGTCCATAGTAACTTACCTTAAAGTTTCTTTCAAACTTGCAACTCAATCTTTTTTCGTAATCTTCTGAATCGCAGTCAATCGATGATGAACTTGTCTCCAACGCCTTGTTAAGCAATAAGGTAAATAGCTCAGTTAAATTTTTCGTTATTTCTTTTAATATATAATCTAAACTTAGCGTGATGGCGCAACATAACATCATTTAGGGAGTTATCACACTTATCGCAATAAGCCGGTTGGAAAAACACCGAAAAAGATGTGCGTTTCCGAAGTAAAACGAGCAACGTCTTTTTTGCTCTTATGGTAAGGGCATAAAGATAAAAAAAAACATTTATCTGGCCGGCGTAGGCTGATTCCACGTTATAAGTATGATGACTCTCTAGGTGTGTACTGTGAAGTGTAAATCAATCCTTAAAAAGGGTAACTTCGAAGTATTTGTATCAAAGTTTGTACGGGAACTATTAAGGCGTAATGTAATTTACTTCAAATTTGGTAAAAAATTTACTTGCACGAAGTCGCGGGCAACAGCTAGTTTGTAAATAAAGCTGACATATATTATAAGGATCGTATTCTAGAACTCTACTCATTGCTCAAGTCAGGACTTGAGCAGACTTGAGTATAATTTCAAGCACTGGAAATACGACCCTAATGGCAAGGACTTGAGTATGATTTTCAGTGCTTTAAATCATACTCAAGTCCTGACTTGAGCATTGAGTAGAGTTCTAGAATACGACCCTAAGACAAGTATGGTAAGTCATTTCATACTCAGCAGTAAAGTTTATATGTTTGTGCGACTATCGCGCGTCGTGTACGAACACACACATTCGCATGAATGGCGTATGAGACGACCTAGAACAATAAATACATTATAAGTGGTTAGTTAGTGCGCGCACACGCGTGCCATTTGTTAGCGTAGCGCCTAGTTGAGCTCAGTCTGCCATTTTCGCCACGTTATGTTAATTCTTTCGCGCAAATTCTCTAAAATCGCAGAAAAATATCTTATAGTGCTGTTTTGGACTTGCACCAAAAATTTACCTGTTATTAATTATATAATTATTTAATTTATCTGTTATTTATATCAACCGTACGTCTTATTTTAATAAATCAATTTTTTCGAATAGAATAGATTTTTTTTTGTATTGTAACAAACGAAAGTAAACATTATCGCAGTGAAATAATGGTCGAGTTTTATCTTTTGAAGAACATCTCGAATTTTACACGGAAGTAGCGAATAAAAGCTTAGCGAAAAAATGCTTCATAAGTGTTTTAGTTAATTTCAAACTCAATTGATCGAAATAAAGTTTATTATGCACCGTGTGCGTTAAAGAAGACATCTGTGGACGAGAAGATATTACTTTCTATTCGTACATATGTTCGTCTTTCGTCGTGGTTCAGCTAGTGACCGCAAAATAGTAGCACGTTGAATAAAATTTCAATACAAACGTCGTAATTTGCAATAAATTAATTGAACTTTCAACGATATGCCAAAAGGGTAAAGTTAAAATTATATTAATAGTCCAGAACCTGTTATATCTTTTTAAATTAAAAAGTAGAACTAAACATTATCAAGATTTTAGAAGAAGAAGAAGAACTTAGCAAGAAGAGCTTAGCATTTGTTAGGTGTGTTTGGCGACAGCCATAGATATAGAAAAAAAGGGGAGATACGGTATGGGGGCGTGGTTCGCGTCGCTTCGATATGGTCAAAATGACCATATCGAGGTGACACGCCTACAAACATCGCCACAGTGACATGGCGATCGTTATACATACAAGATTTGAGTTTAACTGCCTCCGTGGCCGAACGGTTACCATGCCGGGCTGCCACGCAGAGGTCTCAGGTTCGATTCCGGGGCCGGGAGAAACATTTGTATGGCCTACATTTATTTCTCTCGTGAGTTTGGGTGTAATTTGTGGTTGTCTATATGTGTGTCCATGGCACCCGCGACACAGGGTTTCCCTAGTGCGGGGCTATGTTGAGTGTGTGCGTTATTATATTATTATTATTATCTCTCGTAAAACGTGAAAATGCCAAGTTGTAGCGATACACCTTGTAAAAATTGGAGTGAAAACAAAAATTTTAAAACCAGTGAGACAACATTCCACCGGCTATTTGCATTTTTAGTTACTATTTCTATTATTATTCAATGTTTTCCTTTTGTCTCCATAGAAATTTCTAGACTCAAATATAGTAATGTTCATTTACGAAGACTGATGTTTATCGACAATAAATTTTTACTGAAATGTTTGAATTTCTTACTATAATTTTTGTAATTAAAGTCCCTAAAATATCGAAGCGAAAAGCGTTCACGTTGATTTCTTTTATTTTATTATTATTAGTAAACATTTTATTTCGAGTAACTTTAACACAACTCATATTTCGGGCAACCGTTTCAATTTCATGTCACTTTGGATGTTGCTGTTGCTTGAAGAATTTATGTGCTTTAGATACATTGACTTACAAATAAATGGACGACGGGTCTAATACAAAAACCACGAAAAAAATGTCCCAAGTCAACCTATTCGAAATTTAAATTGTAATGTCATCGCAGTATCGCGCTGTCAGTCGAACAAATGAAGACTAAAGCGGAGTTTGGCGCTCTGTATACGATTTTAGCGCCTTACAAGTGCGGACACTTTTTAGCGCGGACCCGACGTCCATATAATTGTAAGTCAATGTTTAGATATTTAAGATATTTAAATTCCGTTATACTCGTAGATTAAACGTAGAGTATTTTAAATTTTTAAGTTCTTCCAATGAGTTTAAAATAAAAGAAGTTTGGATTGGAGCTGCAGGAAAATCGAATGATTGGTTTTCTTATTATTATTTCTGACTTTGTTTCAATTTCCATAGCAAATGCATTTAAAAAATAAATAAAATCAAATCGGCTTTATTTTACATGTGCATGCAAAATAAATTAGAAACAATTATAGAAAATTACATAAATCCTTCATAAAAAAACAACATAATTTAATTTATTAAATTCAATGATGGTTCGAGTTTACTCTTGACAGTGACAGCTTCAGCAACCCGTGGTAACGTACAATGGAAAATTGACACTGGCGACTATCGCCTTATTTTTTATATTATTCTTATAAAACTGACACTGGTCCAAGCCTAGTGGCCGCCATTAAGAAAATAATAATAATTTATATTAATATATTAATTTAATAATACACCAGTACCAGTGTAGATATAGTATGAAATTGAAATATTTTTTTTTAATATTAAAAACAGCCACATGGTTTCCAACTATCGATTAGGTAGGACCACATCCTCCGTTGAGTAGCGTCAGTTTAAGGTTAATAAGGTTAACAATTCACGGAGCGGTTTACATCCGCGGCCGCCGGTGCTGCTATACAGCGGTTTTATTTCAATACTTACGACCCTGCAAGTTTGTGCCGGCACGTAGCTGCCGCGGTTGCGGGCACGAAACCATTGCTATTGCGGAACGGACCGCGAAGTTAGTGGAAGTTAATTGCAAGTCGCGCGGTTAATAGAGAACTTACCCTGCTTGCGCCTGCACCACATTGCGCCTGAACCGACCGCCAAAGTGTGCGGGCGACGACGGCCGCCAAACGCGCGGGTCATCGCGTCCTACGCGGTTCTAATAGTACCCCGCCGCGGCAACCGCGAGCAACCGTCTCCACTACAAGCGTAAAACGCGTCGTGAAATGTGCTACTAATTTTACATACTTAACTGTTACATTCTACGCGGTCCCGCGGCAGACGCGGGTGAAAACCGCTCCGTGAGTTTTTAGTGTAACGAAAAATAAGTTTCAGCGCCATCTAACGTGTAATAGTTAGCTATTATACATATACTAGTAGTATTTTTACTAAAACGCCACCTGTTGGTGAATGGTTGAACCAGGATGAAAAAATACTGAAATATTGTAATATAACTCTTATTCAAGTGAATGTAAGTTTAATTTTGTTAAATTTTAAAATTGTTTTACATCGCTTTTACGTTTTAAGCCGTACCCAATCAAAATCTTTAAGTTATAGTAGTAGATAATAGAGCGTAAAGTCTGAATTGCACACAAGCTAAAAAGTGGCGACATCGGTACCCGATCTTACATAGCGTCATTACATATCTCCCCTTTTTTTCTATATCTATGGCGACAGCGGTATAGTAATCGAAGTTTAAGACATTTCCATTGTTTTTTCTTCCGCGTGTGACGAACAACGCGTGTGCATCGCGAAATTATGCGTCCGTACATGCCACGCAGCGGGCGCGCAGACATACAAATCGCGCTGCCATGTTTGTATGGAATTATCACACTTGGCTTATTATACTATGTCATAAAGGTTGCGACGTTTGTCCAATGAACCGTCACAAAAGCGAACGACAGTCGTTAGTCACATGGGCTAACATATATTACTACTAGTGGTGCAAGAGAAGTGTCTTCTAACGGAAACAAATGTCAAACGTAAATCTTAGCGGAGACGGAAACAAAAGCGGATGCGGAAGCAGAAGCGTAAATACTATAAAGATTTAAATGATATAGTTCCAAAGAGGGCTTGTTTTTAGCTTCATAATTACCATCGCTTGGCCGCGGCATGAACGGATCCGCGACCGACCCAATACCGTTTCTAATGGACGGCCAGTGAAGGTCCGTTGACGACAGAAAACGCCAAATTACCATTAAGCAATTGCGCGCGCGCCTGAGATCCATGGCAAACGTTATAAAACTCCGTAACAGTTCTGTTATGAAAGTTGTGGAAGCAGAAACGGAAAAAGATGTGAAAAAGCGTGCGGAACTTCCAACAGTTGCGGAAGCAGAAGCAGAGGTCTGTTGCACCACTATTAAAACCTGTCGCACATGACTACACAGCCAATGATACGAATAGTCTTCATGGTTGGTGTAGCTGCTGCTTATAATGCAGGTACATACATCCTAAATTTTAGAATTAAATATGCATTACGTACCGGTATGATAGAAAGTTTCCGTTCCTCATTTTCAACGACAGCTCCTTCAGGCGATATAAACACGGGGTTTAAGCAGAACCTGTTGTCTTCATTCGCATTGTAAATAAAGAAGGCGCCGGCGACGGACGGGATGCATTTCATCACAACGTGTGTTACGGTCAACAAGGAACAAAAAATCAAAGCAATCACAGCTATTATAGGAGCGATGCTAAGGGTTTCTCGTTTTCTGACGCACTCGGAAACTCTCTCATCATACCTGTATTAAAGAAGAATAAATAAATTTCAAAGTCATCACCGAGAAATAATTAATTAATACAAAATACCATATCTCATTTGCACGTGGAGAAAAAAGTTTCTATTACAAAGTTACAAAACATTAAAGGCTAATCGTCACGGTTGATTTTAATACAAAATGAAAGTAATAATTTCGCCCACGGCGACTGCTTTTATGTATAGAATAATGTATCAATAAAAAGTTTTTTTTTTATTATTGCTTGTACCAAAATGAACGGTTAAAGTCAATTAAATAAATATATTTCTTGCTAATATTTATTTTCAAAGTTTAGTTTAGTGAGTAGCTCAGTAAGAGCGGTACCCACAGTGTGGCAGCAAACGCTGGTTCTTTGTATTTGTTTGACCTTTGCGTCAATAATTTTGAATTTAATACTTGAATGTCGTAGTACTAATGTTAAATGCTATCAATTAGTAGTGTCAGTAGAACTCCTTGTGAAAGAGTTCGTCTAGGGAAATACTGCCATCTTACCTATTTCTGCCGCCTATCAGTAATGTGAGCATTACTGCGTTTCGGTTTTGAAGTATGAGGGTGCTAGTCAAATTACAGGCACATGGGACTTGTCAACTTATTTCTCAGAGTGACGGGTACAGTTGCAGTGCCCATCGAACATCGAGTATATAACCAGAAATAGAGACGAAATAAGGGCCATATATTCCTGGTAACACATTAGCGATACAGCTCTTATAAATATCAACTCCCGTTTGCACTGAAATATAGACAGGCCAACTACTGACCTGTGCGTACGTCTCCGTATATTCCAAAAAATATTCTGTATTTATTGTAATAAAGATAATATCTCTAACAATGCCGTGCTGTTCTATTAGGTGGTGTTGGAACAACAGCAAAACATCTAATTACAAAACAAACGGAATCACATTTCATCGGTAATTAAATATTAAATATGTAATTATGCAATTTTCGTCCATTATAGCAAAGTTCAAGTTAACTGGTCGATTTGAAGTGAAACAGTTGACGACGACCGTCAATAGTTTCGAACTCGGGCTAGCCAATCGGAGCGCAGTTGTCACAGTAATGATATGGCAGAACAGTTTCCAAACAAATTAAATGACATTTCGTCTCTATTTCTGGTTATATACTCGATGCCCTCAGATCTCTGTGATTTAGTGAGCTCTGAGTGGCACTGAACTGTTATTACCACTTGTCTTCATAAAAAAAAATCGAACATCGACTCGATTATATATTTCTACATTTGGACACGTGGAAGCACAGGAATCGAGTTCACATGGATTCCAGAGGGTCAAATTATAATATAATGTAAGTGTGCAATTGAATTTAGTTTTTAGTTTGAACTGGTTGATAATTTGATTGATTTTATTTAATCGTAATTTGATTCTGTTGAACGTTATGATCGTTTTCATTACTAATATAGACTATATTTTTTGTAACTAACATCTATGGACATCGACTGAAATAAACAATTAGAAATATCTTTTGCGTGATGTAAATTACGAATACATAACATGCAGCGAGACCGCAGTTTTCAATTCCGTCACAAGCCACTCCGCCGGTGAAACAAAATATCTTTCCTTCAATAGCACATTTGGTTTCATTAGCTCTGTAACAAATCGTAATACCTACATAATTTGTTATTTTTTAAATACAATAATTTCCGCCCACCATAATAGAGTATTTTGTAAACTTTAGGCATAATATGTAATAAGACAATACAAGTGTGCATTACCCGCCTGTTCGTGGCGTCAATACCTAATGTCAATGTCTGTCACAGCGTAGGGTTGTCACCATAGATATATGAAAAAATGGTGATCACACTATTATTTTAGGAGGCTACAGGTTACAAGACATAATCTAAAAAAATCAAGTGAATCATTACAGTATTCTCGTGCTACATTCAAATAATATGATCAGCGTATGATCATGAAGAAGAATTCAATGCGAGTTTGTATGTAACTATACATTTATAAATAAAAAGAATATGAATATGACACAGAAAAATATTGTAAAAACGAACGCTTCAATTCTAAAATGAATGGCGCGTGCGACCCGCCCTGTGCAACCGTATATACCAGCCGGCCATATATACCAGCCGCGTGGCTACGTTTGTCTTATTATCAGTAATCGGAATTGAAAGAGTTAACTGAGTTAAACTAAAGAATAATGTGGACTTTTTACAAGTCACGGAAATTCTCGGAACTGAAATATAATTTCAATATGCTTACCTATTATTTATTGAAATATATAATACATTGGCGACAAATTGTTATTACCTATTAAGATTTAGTTATATTCTGGAATGTAAAGAAAAGAAATTTTATATGCAATTTTGACGAGTCCATACTAAGAAAACGTTATACTTTAGGTAAGTTAACTTAATTCCGATCACTGCTTAATATACTATGCCAAAAGTTTATATGTATATGTCGTAAATTTTTTGGAAATCAACTTATAGTAAAAAAGGTTTTGAGACCCCATCGACCGACCTAGGGCTTCAACTCCGAAGGGTGCGAATACAAAAAAAGAATGTCACTAGGATTTTTAATTATTCCGTTGGGAACACTAGTAGCTGATATCGCTGTAGGCTAGTGCCTATCTATATCAGTGCTAGTGCACTGTTTACCTACCTGCACGAGTTATTTCCTTCAAGACGCGCGGATGTGGCGGTAACTAAGTAAGAATGGGCCTGTAAAAATAAAGATAAATTTCGAATTAGCTTTGATCTATAATTTATAATTTGCATCGTATTTTGAAATATACGAATACACAGGGAGTCATGGATCGAGGAATTAGAGACATAACTTTAAGTACCTTGTTGTTTCTTAATAGACATGAGCGCCGCGCCGGCGCGCCGCCGCCGTCGATAAATGCAATCGGCGCGCCGTTCAGTTCGATCAGGCGCTCCGATCCGAAAGTGGCGACGCCAGAAAATGACTTTTCTAAGATAAAACTTATTTTTTCTTAAAAAAATGTAGTTCGCGTTTGACCTCCATTTCACCTGATGGAAAGTGACGATGAGGTCGACAATGGATGAACGCCTATTCACTTTTGCCATGAAAAGGCTCAAGTTATAACGTTCAGGGAACAAGTCTGCAGGCAGGGAATTCCACTCTATAGCCGTTTGCCATATAAATGTGGAAGCGTAACGCTTTGTGCGAATCTTTGGAATATCCACAACATAGAGGTGGAACCCAAGTCAACGCCTAGACCCCCGGTGATGGAAAGGGGAATAGCGGAATTAAATCGTGTAATTCCATCGCACACTCTCCGTGATATATCCTGTAAAATACCGATAACCTGGCAACTTTACGGCGGTGTTCAAGGCTCTGCAGCTTCGCCTCCACTAATTCCGAGCCACCTACAATCTTATTGGCGCGGTTGTCAATTGAATCAAAGGTGCCCAGTTGGTATGTAACAGAGCCACCCTAAAGGTGGCAACAGTCCTCCATGCACGACCGAACTTGTGCTTAGTACAGATGAAGCAACTGTCCCTATCTAGCGACTCGAGATGTCCCTATCTACCGACCCGAGAGATAGGGTTTTCCGGAGAGACTACGGGCTCGACGGCAAGCCCAAGGTACAGCGCGCGTCAGAGCAAAGCCCTCCGCCAGTGATCCGGGTCCACCAGAGACGCCCGTCTCTGGTGGACCCGGATTTGGGTATGGACTCGCTGGGGTTTGTGGTTAGCTACATAGACGGACATGTTTGTCTGCCCCGGTTTTGCATGTGTGCGTTTGTCTCGTGAGCAGCTAGCGCGTCTAGTTGAGGGTCTGTATGCGAGGAGACGCGCGGAGCACGTGAGTTGCCCTTTAAGTTGGAAGCTATGTCCGGACATTGTCGAAGGACACTGCGACTGGCAACTCCGGCACTAGCCCGGAGAGCTAGAGGACAAGCAAGATATCCTCCGGTCCCTCTAGCCGCTTAGGTTATTGGGAACTGGAGAGACCTCGTTTTTCGGCGTCGGGAAGTGAGCGTGCCTTACAGCTCCGCCACCAATGAGGAAATTTGGTAGTGACGGCTTAGCGGTGGCAACTGCTAGTTGTGCAATGCGCAACCTACATCCTACATCTCCGGTACCTACCTGAAAAATAGGGAGGGTACTGTACGTGCACCCGGGGCGGCTCACCCGAGGCACTAGCCTCTCGGAGAACCGGATGAAGTCAAGTAATAGAGGTCTGTGAGAACCCTGTACAGTGGCTGATCTGGGGTCAGAACCTGAACTTGCAAGGTTCCTGTGCGCGCACAGGTTATAGTGTCCTTAGTGTCGTTATTTTCTGGCGTCGCCATTTTCACTACGCATACACAATGTGGAAGCGTGCGCGTGCGTACGATCGGAAAGCCTAACCGTACTGGTAAAAAATTGATTACTATAGAAAATTCGTTATTTTATTTTTTCCTTTGAAAAAGTATTCGTATAATGGTTTTTATAAAATCGAACACCGATATACAAATTCGTTTTAGGGTCGCTCTCGCGCCGCCGAAACGCCGCCGCCACCGACACTATTTTGTCGGCGCGCCGCCGTCAGTTGGTCTATCGGCGCCCATGTCTATTTCTTAATCGACTTCAAAAAAGAAGCAGGTTCTCAATTCGTCTGTATTTTTTTGTGTGTTTGTTACGCGATTACTCCGATTTTTGAGAACCGATTGCGATGATTATTTTTATGTTGGGAAACATGTCCCATTCAAATTTGAAGAAAATATTCCACCTCAAAAAATACAGTTTTGAATTCCACCCACTTTCGGTTTCCGTTATCCGATTCCTGCCTTAGATAACTGTCTCCGTGGCCGAACGGTTACCATACCGGACTGCCACGCAGAGGTCCCATGTTCGATTCCCGGGAATCCGGGAGAAATATTTGTATGGCCTACATTTATTTCTCTCGTGAGTTTGGGTGTAATTTGTAGTTGTTTATGTGTGTGTCCATGGTACCCACGACACAGGTACAGGACAAGACACAGGTTTTCCCTAGTGCGGGGCTTAGTTGAGTGTGTGCGTTATGTTTAGTGTGTTATTTAAGATATTAAATAACGCTTTAAATAAACACAGCAAAAACGAGTAAGCAAACTTTTGAAGTCAGTTTTTTTAAATAAAATACGTTATAATTATAAACTTATAGTCTAAGTTTTTATTTAATTGATATTTAATTATTTTTTATTTGAAATTACTCCACTAGTTTGTTATAATTATTAATATAAAGATCGAATACTTAGAAAAATTAACGACGAAGTACTTTCATAGATTTCTCATAGATGGCGCCACGGCCAAAAAGTCGTTAAAAAACCAAGTACAAAGATACGACAACAAGCAAATAGAAAAATTCGTGAGGTCCGCTTGTTCGTTCCGTGGCTTAGTTGGCCATGCGTCTGGCACGGTTTACTAGAAGACGTCGGTTCGAATCCGGCCAGATCGAAGGATTTTTTTCTAAGTGTTCGATCTTTGTATTAATAATTATAACATACTTATAACCTGTTTACACAAGAAACTAAGCAAAAGGGTAACACGTACGTCAATGGCACAAATTCTATGAACTTACGTTGATATCGGCGTTGACGCTACTGTTACTCACAAACCGAAAACGCACTCTACCCGTCATATACAATTTAAGTAATTTTGACGGATACTTTTTATATTCCACTTGGTCGCAGATCCTTATACAATGCTCCTTTTTGAACACTGCGAAGGCATTCGGATTGATTTCGCAGCTCACCCCTAGTGAATTGGGATACTTTATGACTAACAACAGGTAGACACCTTTGCTTTGATCTGTGACTATATCTACACGGCATTGGTAGTCTATTTCGTCTATTGTTCTAAAAAGCTGGAAGTAATAAATTACCATGTTACAATACAATAAGAATATTTTTATACCACACATAAACCTTACGTCCTAATAGATTATTATTTATATAATAATCAATTCACTCAACTAAGTGAGTTCATTGTTATAGGTATAAGGACGTTCTCTTTCAGACAACCTTAGGGTAGTAGGTAGAGTATTTGTAATTTATTTATATAGTTACCTACTATATGAAATGCACTTACTATTAGCAATTTTATTGCGTGAATATGTGAAAGACGTATTTATGAGATTTCTGTTTGCTTTAGACAAGAATTTGATAATGTTCCAGTAATTATTAAAAATATCTTTGAAGCCCCGTGTAGCAGACTGTATGAATGGGGTAAAGGGTGGGTGCGAACAACGAGTTAGCTAGACCAAAGCAAACGTACTTACAACTAATTAATTTATTAGAAAAAACGTATAGCTTTCAAAGTAAAACAGCACACAAAAAGTGAAGAAATGGCGCCAAAAACAGTCACGTTTAAATTTAGAATTTATATATAAAACTAAAACTTAAAGAAACTATAAAATATATACAAAAGAGATTTGTAGCGACTGCTGTGATTCGCTACACCCTGGATGTTAAAAATTAAAGGCAAAACATCGAATGTAGTTACATCCTTTATGTCTTACAATTTTTATTTGCATTCAGGTCTCGGGTTCAATTCCCGATAAACCTGATGATTGGTGTGGTTGTTTGAAAAAAAAAAACCAAATTATTCCTCTAAACACACTACCGCACTATCGGGTTAAAACCCATTAATGCTCAAAATCGAGGGCATAAACTATTTCCAACAAAATATTTATTGTAAATCGAGTTTTGTTCAAATTAAATGATGTTAAAAATATGTTTATTGCTTTCTGATCTAGACGATTCGATTTGCTTAAAAATCACATTGAAATAAATTAATACAAAAAATCGTCAGAGATCAGAATAGACATGCTCTTGAATCGATAAATCCTTATGTGCATCCTTAGTAGAGAGAATCCACAGGATTGGAAGGTGGGTATTGTGTGGTGTTGTATTTTTTTCGCCTGGGTATCTCTGAATACAATACGATAATTTCAGAGTGGTATTGTCCACTGTATCACCTTGAAGTTTAGTAAATTATTTCCATTCTGCCTATTACGATCTCTGATTATATGAGTCATTATAAAAACTTGATGAGGCCGCGACAAAGAGCAACCAACAAAATTATAGGTATTATTCTAATTCCATGTTTTTATGACTACCTTTACGGTAATGACTCCAAAATTGACTATTTTGCGAAAATTGTTACCAAGTACACTTATTAAAATTGAAGTTACCTACCAAAGAAATGGTATCAGACAATCCCATTCCGAAAGATAAATCGTATCTCAGACTTGTGGAGAATACACACTCGTTGCTTATATCCAACGGCTGATAAAGTAGCATAATTCCTTTTCCTGCTACGAGAGGCCATATCGAACACAAAATACACCAACATAGGTGTCGTGCAACCATTTTGAAATAAGTAATCTATGCAGCCATGAACGTGGATTTACACACCACTCCGCGACTATTGCTACACCGTGAGATATAAAACTACGTCTTCCTTTGTGATTGTTTGCGTAAAATGTTCCTTGCCTTCCTTTCTGGCAATCATACGAAGGCATGACCACAGAACCTCCTCACATGACTACCTAAACATAATATTTATTTACTAACTACAACAATATCATTTTCAATGCTGACGTTTACCTATAAACCCAGCCAGTGTGTCAAAAAGGGTTAAATATAATTACCTCTAGTTACTGATCTCTTAGACAGGTGTGACTGCTTCTTTTTATTATCCCAACATTTACACGGTTACACGCTCTGTGGTCACGGATTAACTGGACAGCGACGGCTAACGGCCTATAAGCTGTTGTAAGCTAGCAATGTAACTTACCTCTACTTCTGCTTTCGCAACTGCGCCACTTACATCTGTTTGCGTTTTTGCTTCCTTAACATTTATATCGGAAGTTTACAACGTTGGCGGGGGATCAAGCGAAAGCGCGGTATGATTGGCGGTGAGACGCGTGTTTATAAGCAATTTACACAGATATGTCTGTTCATAGAGTCGTCTCTGGCCAGTGAATTCGTGACGATGGAGCGTGTTCCGAAATATCGGGACAATACGAAGAAGTTATAATACCGTGGTAAAATAAGCTGTTGTAATAATTTAGCTAAAAACCACGAAAATCTTAAAATATTTAGTTAAGCATACTTGCTTAAGGTATTAGGTAAATCACTACAAACAAAGTTCCCATATCGTATTTACATCTGTTTTTTAAAGTTATTTTAAACAACTTTTTCTTTTCATTCCTTTCATAGAGCGCTGCGAGAGACGACTGAAGCAGACGACGCTATTGGTTTCTATGAAACTGTTTGAAATAGATTGGAGGCAACTGGAGGCAACGTCACACTGTCATTTTTCCTATTTTAGAGGTGGGTTTGAAATACTTAGTGTTTAACATATGAAATGACACTACATTTAAATCTAAGGCAGCCCGACGTCATTTCCACCTTGTCGATTCAGTAGTTTGAAGCGTTTGCAATGCAATGCGTCGCCGCGCTCGGAACACTTGCAAACTGCAGAGGCCCTGTGGTATGTCCCTTGGCACATGTAATGGCACTGTAATAAATTTCATTATATTTTCCTGACTTTTACACCATTAAGACAATAAATTGATTTAGTTGTTAATTTTTAATTTTGGTCGTTTATTTCACTGCAGTCTAGATGAGTTCTACAAAGAAAAATCCAGATGGAACGGACATAGAATCAAAAACGAATCACTATGGTTATAAAAAGAACTTCAGAACAGCCTTACCCCAGATCCTTGCTGTGAGTGTAAAGAATTTGCTTTTGTTAGGTAAGAGCCTTTTGTTTTTTCTTTTTCTTAGATCTGTTATATAAATTCAATAGGTAAAATAATATTTCTTTCCACTAAAAAAAACAATTGTTCAAACAAGCAAGCATTGCTTGTTTGAACATTTGTTTTTTTCTCTAAATAACTAAACCGAATACGCGTGTGAGCAAAATGTACCCGCCATTGTAATTTAAAGTCATTGGAATATTTTGACAATTACACGGTTGAAGCCAGGGTTGTTCCTGATGCAGGTTTTTTACACATCTGCGGACGCTGATATGGATGCTGATTTTAAGTATTAAAAAAAAACGCGTAAAATCTCGAGGGCAGCAGCAGTAATAAACAGTATCTTAACACAAAACTAATATGCTAAGATACCTACTTCAATAGCACAAATATTTCTGAACTATCGTCAAAGTCGCTTCCATAGATGCACTTACTCCTATAACTGTTAAATCTGGATACTGAATTTCTACTCTACTTAGAATTTCTAAAAAGGAAAATAAATTATACCCTACCTATTCCACCTATTCTTATGGGCTAGTAGGTATGCATAAATTGTAGTCTTGTGTATTTGATTTCATGTGTTTTTAACACATGGAATATGTGCACACTTGTGATAATTTACGACTTTTTTATTCATCACTTATTAGTTACATTACAAATTAACTTAGTGTGTGTGAATGTACGCTATCAAGGACGAAGTATAACTGATATACGTGCGTTTAAATTGTCGTAAAGTGAATTATTCTGCCCTTATCATAACTAACGCAACCGATATTTTTAGCAAAATTAAGTTATAAAGAGACTGGAATCCGTGAGACGACATCTACTACCCTCTCTAATCGGTTTTTTAATATCTTAATTAGTTTTAGTTTTATTGTTAAGAGTCGATAGAACCTCGCCTTGAATTTAAATTTTTCCCGCACTAATACGGTTCATTTTGCTTGGGTCGAGCGGCCGGGACACTGGCTTTATTATAGAATATTTTTTTTTTTATGAAAAAAGCCATTCGAAAAAATTATATCGTATTATACGTCTTCAGTTGATATAAAAATCATTGGTATATATGTAAAGCTGTTTTCTTGTAAAATTTCGAGGTAAGTTTGTGTTTATTTTCTATTGTAAAAATTTTAGGAATAGTGTTTTCACACCGTATAGTAATCAGTATATTTATTTATCCACAATTTTACTACGAAGGGATTAATCCAACAATCACTATTAGGCTCAATTAAATTATGCCGGAACGGAATTCTCGCGAATGCTTGCGCATTCCGCGAGAAATTTAGGGTCGTACCTAGTTAGTACCTTACATAATTGACCATAAAGTTAATTATGCGTGTATAATACCGTCACAAAAATTCGCATCCATTCCGTTTCGCCGCAATATAAATTGAACCTTATGCGGAATCATTAAAAGCCATAATGTTTAGGTGACAATAAAAGTTTAGGTGCATCTCGAACGTTATTATAATACTGCTCAGTACCTTAATTATAATTCTTATGGGAAATAAGTGTTTCATAAACCGCACTTAATCAAATTACAATACAGCCCTGATCATATCATAATATTTGGTCGTACATTGGATATTTATCATCTAAGTCTAGAAATTAACCAGCTAAGTGAAGAGCTAGTTGAGAAACTTTTTGATTTGGTATATAGATTACCTCAAATTTTAACATTGAATCTAAAGTGTCAAGAAATATAGATGATTATCTACGATGTTTTGATATCGACGTTAATGTAAAGAATGTTCTTATGTAACTTTGATCGAGTCTCATAGTACCTAAAACCACTAAATTTTAGTAGCCATATTATGTTGAGTGAGGTAAAAAGTCGAAAATAATCATATTACCCAAGCTTATTAACTTCTTAAAAAGATCTCAGTGAATAGTCACTTATAATACATACTTGTACATACGTAATACCTAAACCATTTGTTCAAAAACAATAATTATTCTCTGTTTTCTTCCGATAAACTAAATAGAAATATTCACGTACCCATACGTGGAATATTTTTGCTTCATATAGTAATTTAAAAAAATGTAGTCTACCTTCATTTGTTTGCGTGATGTTATTTTTTGTCTTTGATCGGAAGGCCGAATGCGAAACGAATGAGGACAAGGTCATTCTACTTTGGAAGTTCTTACAACTTATCAACTTAATTGTGGTAATCGTGAGTTAATGTAATATGAAGAGAGTCTGCGGTTTGTCAATAATGAGGTATTCCTTTAATTGTGTCTATCCGCTAAGGGTAATTGTTTAAACATTGTATAAGTGGGGTATAGTGTCAGAAGTCAAGTCTGAAATTTGTGTTTTTGATTAAACGCACATCTTGTAGTTAGTCAAGCTTGACACCTTGGATTTTCGACCATTCTTATTGCAAGCGGCATAGAGTGGAGTTCTAGTTTTAGAACTTTATTCTATGCCGCTATTTAAGTTTTTAAATAGATTAGACTTTATTCATCCAAGACACATATATTTGGAAAACCTTTAGAGTATGGGTATTTTTTTGAAACTACATGATATTTAATTTTTTTTTAAAGTGCGCATTTGACCTCCGTCCGTTATTACCCAGGATGATGTAAGAGGTAATTGAAATTAAAAAATCATCCTAATTTCAACGGGAAGACAGTTTCTCGGTACGACTAGTTTAGTGTCCAGTAATACCTCAGATAAAAGTTCCAAGCAGACTAAGACTGCAGCACTAATCAATATATTTCAATTTATCCTAATTACCATTATTGATTAATAATACATTTATTTTAATAAAAATCATATCCTTAAAATAATGTAATGTTTTAAATGCATGTAGCGTAAATTGGACAGTTGCTTGGAAAATTAAAACTAAGGTACCTATTTAATTAATAACTTTTGTAAGTACATATACTTAGTGAAAATTATAGGGTAGTTTGCCTTGTTCGGACTTTACAATTTCAGTCAACCATGACGATGGGACCTGTAAAAGGTCCGAAACGTTGGTTTGTTTAAAAAAATAATTTAAATCTTAAGACTAAGTGTCAAGTTTGAAGGGCTCTTGGCCTTGTACCTCTCTCTCATGTAGGGCCGAAATAATATTATGTAACTTTGTGCATATGATGATTTTGATTTTTAATGTTGAGGAAATTTTGTTCACTATTTTTTTCTAAAGAAGTCTATGTTACTTTTATTTACAGGATATGGTATGACTTTAGGTTTTCCTACAATTCTAATACCTGCCGTAAAGAATCCAAAAGAAGGAGAAGTATTAAAATTAGAAAATTCAGAGATATCATGGATAAGTAAGTACCCATAAAAATTTTGTTACGTTATTTATGTGAAGACATTTTTAATGGGTTAGCCAGAGTCTGTGCGGTTTTTGCCACTAGTATAACATTAAAGAAAAAAAGAACTTTTTTTTAAATGTTACATTGTCTATGGTCATTTTGAAAATAATGTTTTAACGCGCATCGAGAATATGCGGGATAGTTTAAAGTTTACTATTAATGGGAAACGCCCAAAAATGATGTTCGTGAAAGTGTCATTGTTCATCATAACAATGCCAAATAGATCTTTATAATGTCTTCAAAAGCGATTGCAGTTAGGTTGTGACATGTTACCTCATCCACCGTATTCTCCTGACATAGTTTCTTTAGATTTTTACTTTGTATCAGTTTTTTACACAATGGACACCAAACGACACTTAAGAAGTGTAAGTGTGTATTGTATTTCAAGTAAAATTAGGATTTATTATGAAAGGGGTAATCTAAAATTACACATAAGATGGCAAAAGAAAGAAGAATGCGGCCAATACATAATTGATTAAAATTTGATATTTATTTTTTAAATGTTTTCCATTTATGCTTTAATACCGCGCGGGAATTTTGGCCAACCCAAATTTTTAATATGGCTTCTGGATTTAGGTACCCACTAAGGATACCACAAGCTTAATTACATTGTTTGTTTACTGCAATATGTTGAAATGTACCATATCAACCTGTCTGTGACACAAAATATACAATTACTAGAATAATCAAAAGTAAAAAACTACTGAGTAGGAATAATTGATTATATCGCGGAAACGATAATGAAGCTATTTAATAAGAAGATGGTAGGTCACGGTCTTGTTATATTATGTATTACAAAAGCTTTTGCATGATTTGTTCAAACGTTACTGTTGAATGTAGGCATTGCTCTAACCTTGACAACACCTCCTTGACAGTGAATGACTTTCAGATACATATTTTCTAATATGCAAAGGATGCTATTCTAAATTATTTATAAATATCTCGATATTATCGATCGACGTCTGTTCCGAATGATTGATAGTTGTCCGGATTTGCACTGGTACATTACCATTTCTACTAATACTAATAATAATTTATAATTCATTCATTTAACTTACCGTTTAGTATAGCGTACTATGGCAGAGGCGAGAGTCTAAAGTATATAGCCGAAATGGATACTGATATGCAATAACGTGCCAACCAACATGATAATAGTTTCGACAAATTTTCACCCAAAAATGTTTTCGTAGTTTGGCTTATGGGTTTATGTCACCTGTTCTTACATTTTTTTAATAGTTGGAGGTTTCAAATCACTTCGTTTATGTTTGTAAAATGTAAACGAGACGACAATCTACAATTTGGCATTAAAAACTTAATTAATGATAAATCTCAGATAATAGTAATAAATATGTCTCAATAATAATAAATGATAAACTATACAATTGTTCATATCACGAATATAGAAAAATATTTAGACATGTACGTGGTAGAATACAAAAAAGTTTCAAGGCCGTGACACTACCATCTCAAATGTTACATAATTCCACTGTCTGCATTCAATCAAAATTCAAAAGCTACAAAAAACCTGATATAAAAAAATACACTGAATTACTGTAAAATAAATGATGGGTAAACTTCGACTGATTCAATGCATTGTTTCAGGTTCTATCAATTTGATTGTAGTGCCAATAGGATGCGCTCTCTCTGGGATAGTCACCACCCCATTGGGACGTCGGCGCGCGATGCAAGTGGTCAATTTGCCTTTCGTCATCGCGTGGTTAATTTTTCACTTTTCTGTAAACACTGCTCATCTCTATGGTGCTCTGGTTTTAACGGGATTGGCAGGAGGACTTTTAGAAGCACCTGTAAGTACTGTATATAAAAATAAGTGTTTGAAATGACCATAAGTAAAAAAAAACTTTATTTAGTCTCAAATATTAACATTTCATGAAAGGTTGAGATCAAAGTACTTGTATAAAGAGGTCTCGCTCGCACCTCTATAATTGGTACGTAAAAGTTATGCAACAAAATGGAATATTACAGAACTATAACCTTTTAAGTATTATACAAAAATGTTGAAAATAAAATTATAATCATTATAGAAAAACTATAACTTTACTTATAAACTGAATACTTTGATACCTATGAGTAATATGCAAGTATGTCTGTGTGTGTGTATATATGTATGTGTTAACAAGATTTTTATTTTATAAATTGGCGAATGAGTACCTAAGTTTTTAACTGCACGATAGGTTTCGGCTTACGTAATATATACGACGAATTGAATGTATATATATATATATATATATATATATATATATATATAATTACATTACTATAAAGAGTAACGTTTGAGAATGAGTATCCCAATCTTAACTTTTTTTACACTAGTTGACTAACTTATAAACAGACTAATTCACTATTACGAAAATGAAACATTTTATGACATCATCGACAGAAAGAATGGTTTCATCACACACACTTCTACAAAAAATGAATCAGGCTAGCGACGAATGCGACCGCTCATTCGGGTCGGTGGGAGCGAAATATCTTCTAACCTACCTCATTTTTGTGTTTATTAATGGCAACATGATATGCAGCGGTGTACAGAAAAAATGTTAATAGGTATATACGACACTGTTATATGTATTTTTAACTTATTATAAGCTGTGTATACAAATAAAAAAAAAACATTTACGAGGTGTAATCCTTAAGTATACCCTGGTGATTATTCCGTAAATATAAGAGATATCAAAAACTTTTAAACTGAGAAGAAAAGTACGAAAGTTAAAAAAAAAAGTAGTTAGTGAAACGACACTAAACAACTTTTTGAAAATAACACTAAAATATCCAAAATGTTAACGTTAAACGTTCCCATACGTTTAATATGACATTTTGTAGAGAGGCTTTTGTTTCGAACAAACGTACCTAATGTATACGAATTTAGCCGACAAAATGAGATTTTTTTGTGAATTTCCAAAAATGTCACTGCTTAAAACAAAATGTTATTTAATTATTCACGATGTTGTAACCTAAATACTTGAATTAGTAAAAATTGCAACGGATACTAACCCGAGGATGAGAAAAAATTTGTTGCACTGTTTGGTGTTGAATACTGCCGTCCGCTAACTAAAAACGCGGCTATGTGACAAATTTTTTTTTTGCAATATCGTTAAAAACTCTTTAACTAATTTTAACTGTTTTTAAAAGACAATTTTGTCATCTATCTTTTGCTATTTGAAACAGATATTTGACCATTTGTCACGTAGCCGCGTTTTAATTAGTAGACGTCAGAATACTAGGGAAGCTTTTATTAATGTAATTATTAATAGATTAAAGGAATTGTTCTTAGTGTTCAATCTTTTGTATATATACTTATAAAAAAGTAGTGGAGTGATTTCGCATAACAGAATCATCATGATATCCAATAAATTTAAATTATAATTAAAAGTGATTTATAATTTGTTGCGTAGTGGTAATTATTGTTAGTTGTTACCTGGTTATAGCTATGTACAAATTTGTCTATCGGACGTAAGTTATTTTAAACATTAGCGGAAACTGTTTTGGCTAGTGTTTGTTTCATGTGTGTTAAAAATGAAATGTGTAATAAATAAATAAAAAAATAAAAAATAAAAAAAATACTATCCACTTTTTTTGGACATCATGCATTATTGACGGTTGCAGGTACTGACGTACGTAGCAGAGATCACACAGCCACACCTCCGCGGAGCACTTTCTGCCACAAGCTCCCTGTGCATTATCATTGGTGTCTTCACACAGTTCCTTTTCGGGATATTTCTCTACTGGCGAACAGTTGCGCTCGTTAACATCACTTTTGCGGTATTTAATTATAGATTTCTAACAAAAATGCTTATGTAAAAATTCTGTAAAATGGTTATCACTAATTGCAGGTTTCTTATCACCGTACTCTGTGATTCCTGATAATAGGTACGGTAGTAAGAAATTTATAACTCGAGAAAATCGTTTAGATTTGCATAACTTCATGGTTTCAATTGCAACTACGTGGTTCTATTACTTAATGCTTTGAAATCGTGAAAGATTTACTTGATTTAAAATTTATTGTAATTTTTTTGTTTTATACTTTTAGTAACTCATGGTGTAAGCCTAATAAATAATGAGTATTATCGAATAGTGCCAAGGCATTCATTTATTTTAGTTTTTATTTATTTTTAGATATTGGCAATTGTGATGCTATGCTTCGTCCCAGAATCTCCACATTGGCTAGTCTCGAGGCAACGACATGAAGAAGCTAAAAAGGTAACGAAATTTAGCTATTTTTTAAATGAAGCGTTATTACCCACCAATACGTAGGCTACTAGTTTAAAACATCGTTAGATATTTAAACATTAACAAACTGGACTACAAGTCAATGTTAATAAAACCGTATTATGACCTGAAGGTGATCAGGGCAAATAAAGATTTCCTTGCTATGGGCTTTGTGACCTTTAATAGTTTTTTCTGCAATCTGTATAAATATATATATGTTAGTATAGTATAGTATAGTATAGTATATATATATAGACATACTTGTATCACATGAAACCATAACAATAATACGAATTAAGCATAAGAAATTATGGTATAATTTTGTTCGTTGAAGCTTTACATGACCTCAACGTCATGACGTTTCTTTCGAAACGTCATTCTGCAGAGTCGATTCTCGTGGTTCTGGAGGTATATTTATATAGATGCCTATAGAGTCTTTTTGTAATATTCAAGAACAGAATTTTTTGTAGAGTTTACAATGGCTGCGTGGATGGACAAACTCTGCAGCGGTTGAAAATGAACTTGATGACATTAAGGCTTTATACGTAAATGAGAAAGGTAGGTTTACCTTAGTAAAAGTGTTATTCCTAAATAACAGTTATATTTCAAGCGCGTTAATAAGTATTTAAGTACGTATGTGTGTAAATAATATTTTATTGATTTAATTACTAACAGCCTTTACCTACCATGCAATATTAACTTTACCAACTGGTGTTTTAATATTCCATGGCGTCTCTATGTACAAGTGTTGTTAAAGTTTTGTTTGCGATCGTACTCGTAATTGTTTTTAGTGGTGTACTTATTGTGCCATGTGTAAATGATAAATGCTTACACTACCTTACCTACCATGCAAT